>NC_091158.1:54285132-54377632 GCF_040958095.1 Procambarus clarkii
TTGCTTTGGCTCAACAACGTCGCAGCAACCCTTCCCTGTCCTTCCTGTCCTCCCCACTAGTCTACCTCTCCCATCCCATCCCATCCCATCTCATAGTCCTTCCAACCATTCCCCTGTGCCGTCATCCTCCCCCACCATTCCCCCCTCTCCTGCCCCCTCGTTCTCCCCACCATTCCCCACCCTGGTCCTCTCGTCCTCCCCACCATTCCCCTCTCTAGTCCCCTCGTCCTCCCCACCATTCCAAATTCATATCCCCTCGTCCTCCCCCACCATTCCTCACTACCTCGTCCGATGCGTTCTCAAATGATTTGATGTTCCCGTCAGAAAAATGGGAACATCTGATGATCTTATTAAGTTTTCAGGCATCACTGAAAAATAAGTAGAACAGTTAAAAAACGAAATGAAAAACAATGAAAAAGTACAAAAACTATTCTCACAATATGAACAGTATGGTAAATATAAAAACCTGCATGTATTTGAATGGAAAGCTGTGTCAAAATTTCAAAGCAATAGGTGAAGATCTTTCGGAGATTTCTGCATGTGTTGGTCTTACGTCCAACAGATGGCCCGGTTTTTCAAACAACATGTTTTTTTCTGTCACAGGTGAGGCATGTATATAGTAGGTATATTAACTGTGTGAGCCTACTGTGTTGGTGAGAGGGTGAGTGTGGTCACCCTGGCCTACTGTGTTGGTGAGAGGGTGAGTGTTGCCTCCCTGGCCTACTGTGTTGGTGAGAGGGTGAGTGTTGCCTCCCTGGCCTACTGTGTTGGTGAGAGGGTGAGTGTGGTCACCCTGGCCTACTGTGTTGGTGAGAGGGTGAGTGTTGCCTCCCTGGCCTACTGTGTTGGTGAGAGGGTGAGTGTTGCCTCCCTGGCCTACTGTGTTGGTGAGAGGGTGAGTGTTGTCTCCCTGTCCTACTGTGTTGGTGAGATGGTGAGTGTTGTCCTCCCTGGCCTACTGTGTTGGTGAGAGGGTCAGTGTTGCCTCCCTGGCCTACTGTGTTGGTGAGAGGGTGAGTGTTGTCTCCCTGGCCTACTGTGTTGGTGAGAGGGTGAGTGTTGCCTCCCTGGCCTACTGTGTTGGTGAGAGGGTGAGTGTTGCCTCCCTGGCCTACTGTGTTGGTGAGAGGGAGAGTGTTGCCTCCCTGGAGTACTGTGTTGGTGAGAGGGTGAGTGTTGTCTCCCTGGCCTACTGTGTTGGTGAGAGGGTGAGTGTGGTCACCCTGGCCTACTGTGTTGGTGAGAGGGTGAGTGTTGCCTCCCTGGCCTACTGTGTTGGTGAGAGGGTGAGTGTTGTCTCCCTGGCCTACTGTGTTGGTGAGAGGGTGAGTGTTGCCTCCCAGGCCTACTGTGTTGGTGAGAGGGTGAGTGTTGCCTCCCTGGCCTACTGTATTGGTGAGAGGGTGAGTGTTGCCTCCCTGGCCTACTGTGTTGGTGAGAGGGTGAGTGTTGCCTCCCTGGCCTACTGTGTTGGTGAGAGGGTGAGTGTTGCCTCCCTGGTCTACTGTGTTGGTGAGAGGGTAGGTGTTGCCTCCCTGGCCTACTGTGTTGGTGAGAGGGTCAGTGTTGCCTCCCTGGCCTACTGTGTTGGTGAGAGGGTCAGTGTTGCCTCCCTGGTCTACTGTGTTGGTGAGAGGGTCAGTGTTGCCTCCCTGGCCTACTGTGTTGGTGAGAGGGTGAGTGTTGCCTCCCTGGCCTACTGTGTTGGTGAGAGGGTGAGTGTTGCCTCCCTGGCCTACTGTGTTGGTGAGAGGGTCAGTGTTGCCTCCCTGGCCTACTGTGTTGGTGAGAGGGTGAGTGATGTCTCCCTGGCCTACTGTGTTGGTGAGAGGGTGAGTGTTGCCTCCCTGGCCTACTGTGTTGGTGAGAGGGTGAGTGTTGCCTCCCTGGCCTACTGTGTTGGTAAGAGGGTGAGTGTTGCCTCCCTGGCCTACTGTGTTGGAGAGAGGGTGAGTGTTGCCTCCCTGGCCTACTGTGTTGGTGAGAGGGTCAGTGTTGCCTCCCTGGCCTACTGTGTTGGTGAGAGGGTGAGTGTTGTCTCCCTGGCCTACTGTGTTGGTGAGAGGGTGAGTGTTGTCTCCCTGGCCTACTGTGTTGGTGAGAGGGTGAGTGTTGCCTCCCTGGCCTACTGTGTTGGTGAGAGGGTGAGTGTTGCCTCCCTGGCCTACTGTGTTGGTGAGAGGGTCAGTGTTGCCTCCCTGGCCTACTGTGTTGGTGAGAGGGTCAGTGTTGTCTCCCTGGCCTACTGTGTTGGTGAGAGGGTGAGTGTGGTCACCCTGGCCTACTGTGTTGGTGAGAGGGTCAGTGTTGTCTCCCTGGCCTACTGTGTTGGTGAGAGGGTGAGTGTTGTCTCCCTGGCCTACTGTGTTGGTGAGAGGGTGAGTGTTGCCTCCCTGGCCTACTGTGTTGGTGAGAGGGTCAGTGTTGTCTCCCTGGCCTACTGTGTTGGTGAGAGGGTGAGTGTTGCCTCCCTGGCCTACTGTGTTGGTGAGAGGGTGAGTGTTGCCTCCCTGGCCTACTGTGTTGGTGAGAGGGAGAGTGTTGCCTCCCTGGAGTACTGTGTTGGTGAGAGGGTGAGTGTTGTCTCCCTGGCCTACTGTGTTGGTGAGAGGGTGAGTGTGGTCACCCTGGCCTACTGTGTTGGTGAGAGGGTGAGTGTGGTCACCCTGGCCTACTGTGTTGCTGAGAGGGTGAGTGTTGCCTCCCTGGCCTACTGTGTTGGTGAGAGGGTGAGTGTTGTCTCCCTGGCCTACTGTGTTGGTGAGAGGGTGAGTGTTGCCTCCCAGGCCTACTGTGTTGGTGAGAGGGTGAGTGTTGCCTCCCTGGCCTACTGTATTGGTGAGAGGGTGAGTGTTGCCTCCCTGGCCTACTGTGTTGGTGAGAGGGTGAGTGTTGCCTCCCTGGCCTACTGTGTTGGTGAGAGGGTCAGTGTAGCCTCCCTGGTCTACTGTGTTGGTGAGAGGGTAGGTGTTGCCTCCCTGGCCTACTGTGTTGGTGAGAGGGTCAGTGTTGACTCCCTGGCCTACTGTGTTGGTGAGAGGGTCAGTGTTGCCTCCCTGGTCTACTGTGTTGGTGAGAGGGTCAGTGTTGCCTCCCTGGCCTACTGTGTTGGTGAGAGGGTGAGTGTTGCCTCCCTGGCCTACTGTGTTGGTGAGAGGGTGAGTGTTGCCTCCCTGGCCTACTGTGTTGGTGAGAGGGTCAGTGTTGCCTCCCTGGCCTACTGTGTTGGTGAGAGGGTGAGTGATGTCTCCCTGGCCTACTGTGTTGGTGAGAGGGTCAGTGTGGTCACCCTGGCCTACTGTGTTGGTGAGAGGGTGAGTGTGGTCACCCTGGCCTACTGTGTTGGTGAGAGGGTCAGTGTTGTCTCCCTGGCCTACTGTGTTGGTGAGAGGGTGAGTGTTGTCTCCCTGGCCTACTGTGTTGGTGAGAGGGTGAGTGTTGCCTCCCTGGCCTACTGTGTTGCTGAGAGGGAGAGTGTTGCCTCCCTGGCCTACTGTGTTGGTGAGAGGGTGAGTGTGGTCACCCTGGCCTACTGTGTTGGTGAGAGGGTGAGTGTGGTCACCCTGGCCTACTGTGTTGGTGAGAGGGTGAGTGTGGTCACCCTGGCCTACTGTGTTGGTGAGAGGGTGAGTGTTGCCTCCCTGGCCTACTGTGTTGGTGAGAGGGTGAGTGTTGTCTCCCTGGCCTACTGTGTTGGTGAGAGGGTGAGTGTTGCCTCCCAGGCCTACTGTGTTGGTGAGAGGGTGAGTGTTGCCTCCCTGGCCTACTGTGTTGGTGAGAGGGTGAGTGTTGCCTCCCTGGCCTACTGTGTTGGTGAGAGGGTGAGTGTTGCCTCCCTGGCCTACTGTGTTGGTGAGAGGGTCAGTGTTGCCTCCCTGGTCTACTGTGTTGGTGAGAGGGTCAGTGTTGCCTCCCTGGTCTACTGTGTTGGTGAGAGGGTCAGTGTTGCCTCCCTGGCCTACTGTGTTGGTGAGAGGGTCAGTGTTGCCTCCCTGGCCTACTGTGTTGGTGAGAGGGTGAGTGTTGCCTCCCTGGCCTACTGTGTTGGTGAGAGGGTCAGTGTTGCCTCCCTGGTCTACTGTGTTGGTGAGAGGGTCAGTGTTGCCTCCCTAGCCTACTGTGTTGGTGAGAGGGTGAGTGTTGCCTCCCTGGCCTACTGTGTTGGTGAGAGGGTAGGTGTTGCCTCCCTGGCCTACTGTGTTGGTGAGAGGGTCAGTGTTGCCTCCCTGGCCTACTGTGTTGGTGAGAGGGTCAGTGTTGCCTCCCTGGTCTACTGTGTTGGTGAGAGTGTCAGTGTTGCCTCCCTAGCCTACTGTGTTGGTGAGAGGGTGAGTATTGCCTCCCTGGCCTACTGTGTTGGTGAGAGGGTGAGTGTTGCCTCCCTGGCCTACTCTGTTGGTGAGAGGGTGAGTGTTGTCACCCTGGCCTACTGTGTTGGTGAGAGGGTGAGTGTTGTCACCCTGGCCTACTGTGTTGGTGAGAGGGTGAGTGTTGCCTCCCTGGCCTACTGTGTTGGTGAGAGGGTGAGTGTTGCCTCCCTGGCCTACTGTGTTGGTGAGAGGGTCAGTGTTGCCTCCCTGGCCTACTGTGTTGGTGAGAGGGTGAGTGTTGTCTCCCTACCCTACTGTGTTGGTGAGAGGGTGAGTGTTGCCTCCCTGGCCTACTGTGTTGGTGAGAGGGTCAGTGTTGTCACTCTGGCCTACTGTGTTGGTGAGAGGGTGAGTGTGGTCACCCTGGCCTACTGTGTTGGTGAGAGGGTCAGTGTTGCCTCCCTGGCCTACTGTGATGGTGAGAGGGTCAGTGTTGTAACCCTGGCCTACTGTGTTGGTGAGAGGGTGAGTGTTGTCTCCCTGGCCTACTGTGTTGGTGAGAGGGTCAGTGTTGCCTCCCTGGCCTACTGTGTTGGTGAGAGGGTGAGTGTGGTCACCCTGGCCTACTGTGTTGGTGAGAGGGTGAGTGTTGCCTCCCTGGCCTACTGTGTTGGTGAGAGGGTGAGTGTTGCCTCCCTGGTCAACTGAGTTGGTGAGAGGGTGAGTGTTGCCTCCCTGGCCTACTGTGTTGGTGAGAGGGTCAGTGTTGCCTCCCTGGCCTACATTATTGGTGAGAGGTTCAGTATTGCCTCCCTGGCCTACTGTGTTGGTGACAGGGTCAGTGTTGCCTCCCTGGTCTACTGTGTTGGTGAGAGGGTCAGTGTTGCCTCCCTGGCCTACTGTGTTGGTGAGAGGGTGAATGTTGTCTCCCTGGCCTACTGTGTTGGTGAGAGGGTGAGTGTTGCCTCCCTGGCCTACTGTGTTGGTGAGAGGGTCAGTGTTGCCTCCCTGGCCTACTGTGTTGGTGAGAGGGTCAGTGTTGCCTCCCTGGTCTACATTATTGGTGAGAGGTTCAGTGTTGCCTCCCTGGCCTACTGTGTTGGTGTGAGGGTCAGTGTTGCCTCCCTGGCCTACTGTGTTGGTGAGAGGGTCAGTGTTGCCTCCCTGGCCTACTGTGTTGGTGAGAGGGTCAGTGTTGCCTCCCTGGCCTACATTATTGGTGAGAGGTCCAGTGTTGCCTCCCTGGCCTACTGTGTTGGTGAGAGGGTCAGTGTTGCCTCCCTGGTCTACTGTGTTGGTGAGAGGGTCAGTGTTGCCTCCCTGGCCTACATTATTGGTGAGAGGTTCAGTATTGCCTCCCTGGCCTACTGTGTTGGTGACAGGGTCAGTGTTGCCTCCCTGGTCTACTGTGTTGGTGAGAGGGTCAGTGTTGCCTCCCTGGCCTACTGTGTTGGTGAGAGGGTGAGTGTTGTCTCCCTGGCCTACTGTGTTGGTGAGAGGGTGAGTGTTGCCTCCCTGGCCTACTGTGTTGGTGAGAGGGTCAGTGTTGCCTCCCTGGCCTACTGTGTTGGTGAGAGGGTGAGTGTTGCCTCCCTGGCCTACTGTGTTGGTGAGAGGGTCAGTGTTGCCTCCCTGGTCTACATTATTGGTGAGAGGTTCAGTGTTGCCTCCCTGGCCTACTGTGTTGGTGAGAGGGTCAGTGTTGCCTCCCTGGCCTACTGTGTTGGTGAGAGGGTCAGCGTTGTCACCCTGGCCTACTGTGTTGGTGAGAGGGTCAGTGTTGTCACCCTGGCCTACTGTGTTGGTGAGAGGGTCAGTGTTGCCTCCCTGGCCTACTGTGTTGGTGAGAGGGTCAGTGTTGTCACCCTGGCCTACTGTGTTGGTGAGAGGGTCAGTGTTGTCACCCTGGCCTACTGTGTTGGTGAGAGGGTCAGTGTTGTCACCCTGGCCTACTGTGTTGGTGAGAGGGTCAGTGTTGTCTCCCTGGTGTGAGATTTTTTCTACGCCTACCTCCCTTAGGAGGTGGACTACAAGTTTAAAGGCTGCTCACGGCAGTTAAGCATGAGTCCAATAGAAAAAGGAAAAGCGGGAGCAAACCGCCAGGCCTCCACCACCAGGGGTGAAAACCTGTCCACAATAGGCCGCTGGCTCCTCCTAGTTAAACAGGACGTTAAAACTAATAAAGGGTAACCGACGGGTTCTCGCAATCAAATATTTATATTTGATGTGGCGCTATGAATTGGAATTCGAATTCCCAAGAACAGCCGCCTTATCAAGATCACATCAACATTTAATAATATGCAGAAATATGGTGGAATAATATGGTTGAAGGGTTGACATCAAAGACCGTTTTCTATAACATAACAATTTATTAATAACAAGAGACTAACTACTACATTACCGAGTTTACGTTACGTTAATGTCCATCCAGTGGCACGATAACAAACAGCTAAATAGCAACCCTTGCTGTGAGGCTGCATACTGAACTAACCTGAACACAGGTGTGCCCACTGATGACGCAATATTGCAAAACAAAGAAAAATATTACACCAAAGAAAAAAAAAAAGTTACACCACAGCGAATGGTTACGTTATTGTACATCAAGTGGCATTTGCAACACAGCTATTCAACAGCCCCTCGAGAAGTGATAGCAGGCTCCATCTTGCTAACACTTCGGGCTGACAACATGAACTAACTGAACAAATGAAGGATTTCCACTGAAGACACAAGCATGCAATCAATAGTGTCTCGGTTTCCCTGACAGCTACTATAATCACAAGCTTAGGGATCCTCCCGCCCCCCAGGAGAGACCCACGTAACTATGCGGGTAGTCCAACAGTGATCCCCCCCCCTTATCATAGCCCAGTGTGAATACTCTTTGCAACTCCCCACAAGAAGTTGCCCTGTTGTAAACAGTAACAAAGACAGGCAAGGCGATATTCTGGGACACAACTCCACAAATCCCTAGATTACTCTACTCTCGTCACCAGACGACAACCAAAAGAAATTGCCTTAAGTGATTAATTACGTTAATTGACTGATCGCAGCAGTCAGCAACAAAGTACTACGGTAATCACAAACAATTGTCTCACACTAGACAACATCATGATGATACTCTACTGTTAATCATTAACACTTGTCTCTCTTGTTAACAATAACTCAAACATATATTACATCACACTTGACTCCTTGCAAGTATTCAGTGAGTAATCCTCAATTAAGGTCAAACGGACCACAAATTACATCCCCATTGAGTTACGTTAACTAAGCCTACCCTAACTAGGTAGCTTCTCAACAGTCTGTGTCAAAAATTTTCTAGTGAGTGTTAATTACCCTAATTAATTCCCTAATTAATTCTGAGCAATTAATTAACTGTCACCAGGACCGATAATTAATCATCCATAAATACGTCTCACTCCGCACTGCCTAAGCAGGTCTCATCAAACACTGTGAATTCACGGGAAAGGAGTTAATTACCCCTAATTAACAAGATGTGCCAATAATCCACTGTCCTCAGACAGGATATGATTAATACAACGATTTATGCTAGCTCCATGACCTCGCTTTACCGAGTCATCGGAGCTCTCCAATGTTAATTACTCCACTTATTAACCTGAGCCACTAATTGCTATACCCCAGAAAGGTAATTAGTCTCGAGCAAATTACGTTAACACAAATACTGACAGACTCTGACAGATCCTCTCCCACTACGTGAATTCATGATGAGAAGGCTAATTACATAATTAGCTAGAGTGGTCAATTAGTTGTCACACGGACAATTAATTGCTCCTGAGACGTATCTCACTCAAGCTCAACGCTGTTCTCTCTCATAAGAGTCCTTACTCACACAACAATACTAAGTGTGCACCCCTTATCCAGTTAATTCCCCAATTATTAACTCACTGAATCCTTAAGTCCTCAACACAACTTAAAGAAACAAAGTAACCCCAGTGTTACATAGGTCACACTATAATGGCATGCAACAACACAAATGCATTGCCCACATATGGTTGCGGCTACTGCAACAGGCTAATTACTGTGCCCACACAATAATGACACACGGTTGTGCAACACACAAGAGTATACCAATATTACTGCCCCCCTCTTTTTCTTGCAACCGTTGCAAAGGACTACTGTGAACACACACTTACCTCAGCAAGGCAATTAACCCATCAATTGCCTGCTCTCATTAAGTACTGTGAATTCCCCTGAATAATCCTAGAGGTCCCTTAAACCCTCAACACCGCTCCGAGGGCAATAATAATATCGTATAAACTGATAACAACACTGCACAAACCTGCAACATAATGATGCTGTCAGCATACCCCACATGCTAATGACATCATTAGGCAATCAGTCAGCAATCACATCTGCTGACTCACCACACAACACAGTACATAAAGCATGCAAATGAACACATAGACATGGCATTCACATAATCAATGAAAAATATCATCAGGTAAATGTAACTAACTACACAGACCTCAGGGTACCCACTGACATCCCGGCAACCTGGCCTGCCTACCTCTAATGATTATAATTAATATACGGTACTCTATGGCATTAATCCAGTCTGAACGATTATATAGAATCGACAGGCCGGATCACTTATATGGTAAATCTCTACACTGACCGGTTACATACTCTAGTCAGTCTACTACACACATATATACATCATGATACTACAGTGTGGTCCCGTGTACTCTCCTTATTTTTTTACTCATTTCCCAGGTCACTACCACCCTAGCTGTCAACACTTATCTTGCTCCTCATGCATCGACAAGGTGTGGCCTTAGGCTGTCCCGGGAAAGTGGCCAAGGCATGTGGCCACCGCGTGGCCCACAGCGCCCCTCCCGAGTTGAGAGGGGGTTGGGGGGTTGGGGTGGTGGTAGCCGGCGCGCGGGCAGGCGGGTGGGTAGCCAACGCGCGGGCCGAGCCGGGCCGAGCCGGGCCGAGCCGAGCCGAGCCGGGCCGGGCCGAGCCGGGCCGAGCCGAGCCGGGCCGGGCCGAGCGGCTGGGTGGCCGGGGGTGGCCACGGGTAGTGCATGACGTCATAGCACCCCACCCGGCTGAGCTGGTGCGCGGGGTGGGGTGGGGTTTGGCCGTGCGGGTGGCCTGGGTGGGTGGCTGGCGCGCGGACAGGCGGGTGGGGTAGCCAGGCCATGTGGCTGGGCCATGCGGCGGGTGGCCGGGGTGGCCCCCGGGCATACACACGTGGTTGAGGAATCGCCCACAACTCCAGCAAACCAGAGCCTGCCTTGCTCTACACTGGGGTGACAATGGCCGGCGGCGTCACCACATGGCCGCCGCTAGGTGGAATAAAAAAAATCCAACATGGGCCTGTAATATCACACTCAATTACACTGCCCATAATACCACCGATTGTCCATTGTCCATACAACACTAGACAGGATACTCGACCCACCTGTTACACCATGAGGCTCTGCCAGCTGCCTCATGGGTGAACACTGTCAACTGTCTCTTTAGTTTTTTACTGTTCCTTCCGTAAATCGTCGGCCCTCGAATTTCACGAATATTGGGCCTAGACACAACCAGGGATAGCAGGGGTGCCATCCCTGCTAGTTAACACGGTAATGTCCGCGATTAACGGGGGTGGAGGGGGAAAACTCCCCCCCTCCACCCCGACACGTCCTAGTCCACCTGCTACCCTGCTCAGACTGCCTATTTCCCGGGCAAGGGAAACTCAAAATACCCATACCTCCTCCCTACTTTGTCTTGACCAATCAGCATGGAGCTGGCACGGCTCCCTCGTGCTGCTCCCAATCACAGCCGTTCGCGCCAAAACTCGGCTTGGAGCACACTTGCCTACTCCAATCACAGGCTCACTCACCCTCGAGCGTCCCGTGACGTCACAAGGAAGGGGAGGCCTAAAAGACAGTGGCGTACTGTCTCACATGTTAGGGGGGGTGGGGCAACGTTCACTCCACTCTCCCCCCCCCACCTCTAACGGTTTTAGTCAAGTATCCTCTCATATCATACACTCTCCCCTCCCCATCCTATTTCACAGAAACAGGAACATCTCTGTAATTCTCTCTACAGAGCAATCACAGACTTCTGACTACTCACACATGATAGACCATAGCATAAGCTTTCATTCAACACCCCACAAGTATATGTTAGTTTGAAAGCTTCAGTTTCTAGAGTGACTAGCCTAATCTAGAAACTAGGAAAACTAGCTGAGGGAATCTGATTCCCTCACACCTGGCCTACTGTGTTGGTGAAAGGGTGAGTGCTGCTTCCTTGGTCTACCCTACTTGTCCTCCACAACACTACCCTCCTCCTCATTAACAACACTACCCTCCACTTCCTCCACAACACTCCCCTCCTCCTCTTCCCCATCCACATCACTACCCTTCTCTTCCTTCTCCACAACACCACCCTCCTCTTCCTCCTCCACAACACTACCCTCCTCTTCCTTCTCCACAACACCACCCTCCTCTTCCTTCTCCACAACATAACCCTCCTCATCCTTCTACACAACACTACCCTCATCTTCCTTCTCCACAACACTTCCCTCCTACTCCTCCTCCAAAACACTACCCTCCTCTTCCTCCTCCACAACCCTATCCTCCTCCTCCTCCTCCACAACACTACCCTCCTCCTCCTCCTCCACAACACTACCCTGCACTTCCTCCTCCACAACACTACCCTCCTCTTCCTCCTCCACAACACTGCCCTCCTCGTCCTCCTCCACAACGCTACCCTCCTCGTCCTCCTCCACAACACTACCCTCCTCTTCCTCCTCCACAACACTGCCCTCCTCGTCCTCCTCCACAACACTACCCTCCTCTTCCTCGTGCACAACACTACCCTTCTCTTCCTCATCCACAACACTACCCTCCTCTTCCTCCTCCACAACACTATCCTCCTCTTCCTCCTCCACAGCACTACCCTTCTCTTCCTCATCCACAACACTACCCTCCTCTTCCTCCTCCATACCACTACCCTCCTCCTCCTGCTCTTCAACACTACCCTCCTCTTCTTTTTCCACAAAACACCCTTCCTCTTCCTCCTCCACACCACTACCCCCCTCTTCCTCCTCCACAACACTTCCCTTCTCTTCTTCTTCCACAACTCTTGCCTCCTCTTCCTTCTCCACAACACTACCCTCCTCCTCCTCCTCCATATCACTACCCTCCTCTTACTTCTCCACAACACTACCCTCCTCTTACTTCTCCACAAAACTGTCCTCCTCTTCCTTTTCCACAACACTACCCTCCTCTTCCTCCTCCTCAGCACTACCCTCCTTTTCCTTCCACAATACTACCCTCTTCTTCCTTCTTTACAACACTACCCTCCTCTTCCTCCTCCTGAACACTACCCTCCTCCTCCTCCTCCTCCACAACACTTCTCTCCTCTTCCTCCTCTACAACACTTCCTTCCTCTTCCTCCTCCTCCACAACACTACTCTCTTCTTCCTTCTGCATAACACAACCATCCTCCTCCTCCTCCAAAACACTACCCTCCTCTTCTTCCTCCTCTACACTACCCTCCTCTTTATTCTCCACAACAATACTCTCCTCTTCCTCCTCCAGAACACTACCCTCCTCTTCCTCCTTCACAACATTACCCTCCTCTTCCTCCTCCACAACACTACCCTCCTCTTCCTCATCCACAACACTACCATCCTCTTCCTTCTCGACAACACTATCCTCCACTTCTTCTTCCACAACAATCCCCTCCTCTTCCTTCTCCACAACACTTCCCTCCTCTTCCGCTTCCACAACACTACCCTCCTCCTCCTCCACAGCACTATCCTCCACTTCTTCCACAACACTCCCCTCCTCTTCCTTCCCCACAACACTACCCTCCACTTCCGCCTCTCCAACACTATCCTCCTCCTCCTCCTTTCTCACAAACCCTTCCCTCCTCTTCCTCCTCCTCAACACTACCCTTCACTTCCTCCCCCACAATACTACCCTCCTCTTCCTCCTCCACATCACTACCCTCCTCCTCTTCCCACAACACTTCCCTCCTCTTCCTCCTCCACAACACTTCCCTCTTCTTCCTCCTCCACAACACTACCCTCCTCTTCCATCTCAACAACACTACAGTCCTCTTCCTCCTCCACAACTCTACCCTCCTCTTCCTACTCCACAACACTTCCTTCCTCTTCTTCCTCCTCCACAACACTACTCTCTTCTTCCTTCTGCATAACACAACCATCCTCCTCCTCCTCCACAACACTACCCTCATCTTCCTCATCCACAGCACTACCCTCCTCTTCCTCCTCCACAGCACTATCCTCCTCTTCCTCCTCCACAAAACTACCCTCCTCTTCCTCCTTGACAAAACTACCCTCCTCTTCCTCCTCAACAACACTACCCTCCTCTTCCTCCTCCACAACACTACCCTCCTCTTCCTCTTCCACAGAACTACCCTCCTCTTCCTCCACAGCACTACCCTCCTCCTTCTCTTCCACAACACTACCCTCCTCTTCCTCCTCTACAGCACTACTCTCCTCTTCCTCCTCCACAGCACTACTCTCCTCTTCCTCCTCCACAAAACTACCCTCCTCTTCCTCCTCCACAAAACTACCCTCCTCTTCCTCCTTCACAATACTACCCTCCTCTTCCTCCTTTACAACACTACCCTCCTCTTCCTCCTCCAAAACACTACCCTACTCTTCCTCCTCCACAACACTACCCTCCTCTTCCTCCACCACAGCACTACCCTTCTCTTCCTCCTTCAAAAAACTACCCTCTTCTTCCTCCTTTACAACACTACCCTCCTCTTCCTCCTCCACAACACTACCCTCCTCTTCCTTCTTCACAACACTACCCTCCTCTTCCTCCTCCACAGCACTACCCTCCTCTTCCTCCTCCACAACACTACCCTACTCTTCCTCCTCCACAGCACTACCTTCCTCTTCATCCTTCACAGCACTACCCTCCTCCTCCTCTTCCACAACACTACCCTCCTCTTCCTCCTCCACAGCACTACCCTCCTCTTCCTTTTCGACAACACTATCCTCCACTTCTTCTTCCACAACAATCCCCTCCTCTTCCTTCTCCACAACACTTCCCTCCTCTTCCGCTTCCACAACACTACCCTCCTCCTCCACAGCACTATCCTCCACTTCTTCCACAACACTCCCCTCCTCTTCCTTCCCCACAACACTACCCTCCACTTCCGCCTCACCAACACTATCCTCCTCCTCCTCCTTTCTCACAAACCCTTCCCTCCTCTTCCTCCTCCACAACACTACCCTCCTCCTCGTCCACAACACTACCCTTCTCTTCCTCCTCCACAACCCTATCCACCTCTTCCTGCTCCACAACACTACCCTCCTTTTCCTCCTCCGTAACACTACCCTCTTCTTCCTGCTCCCCAACACTACCCTCCTCTTCCTCCTTCACACCACTTCCCTACTCTTCCTCTTCCACAACACTTCCCTCATCCTTCTCCTCCACAACGCTACCCTCCTCTTCCTTCTTCACAACACAACCCTCCTCTTCCTTCTCCACAACACAACTCTCCTCTTCCTCCTCCACAGCAGTACCCTCCTCCTCCTCGTCCACAACACTACCCCTCCTCTTCCTTCACCACAACACTACCCTCCACTTCCGCCTCTCCAACACTATCCTCCTCCTCCTCCTCCCTCGCAAACCCTTCCCTCCTCTTCCTCCTCCTCAACACTACCCTTCACTTCCTCCCCCACAATACTACCCTCCTCTTCCTCCTCCACATCACTACCCTCCTCCTCTTCCCACAACACTTCCCTCCTCTTCCTCCTCCACAACACTTCCCTCTTCTTCCTCCTCCACAACACTACCCTCCTCTTCCATCTCAACAACACTACCCTCCTCTTCCTCCTCCACAACTCTACCCTCCTCTTCCTACTCCACAACTCTACCCTCCTCTTCCTTCTCCACAACACTACCCTCCTCTTCTTCCTCCAAAACACTACCATCCTCTTTCTCCTCCACAACACTTCCTTCCTCTTCCTCCTCCTCCACAACACAACTCTCTTCTTCCTTCTGCATAACACAACCATCCTCCTCCTCCTCCAAAACACTACCCTCCTCTTCCTCCTCCACTACACTACCCTCCTCTTTATCCTCCACAACACTACTCTTCTCTTCCTCCTCCACAACACTACCCTCCTCCTCCTCCTCCATAACACTACCCTCCTGCTCCTCCTCTTCAACACTACCCTCCTCTTCTTTTTCAACAAAACTCCCTTCCTCTTCCATCTCCACAAAACTTTCTTCCTCTTCCTCATCCACAACACTACCCACCCCCTCCTCCTCCTCCTTTACAACACTACCCCCCTCTTCCTCAACACCACAACACAACACTTCCCTTCTCTTCTTCTTCCACAACACAACCCTCCTCGTCCTTCTCCACAACACTACCCTCCTCCTCCACAGCACTATCCTCCACTTCTTCCACAACACTCCCCTCCTCTTCCTTCCCCACAACACTACCCTCCACTTCCGCCTCTCCAACACTATCCTCTTCCTCCTCCTTTCTCACAAACCCTTCCCTCCTCTTCCTCCTCCACAACACTACCCTCCTCCTCGTCCACAACACTACCCTCCTCTTCCTCCTCCACAGCACTACCCTTCTCTTCCTCCTCCACAAAGCTACCCTCTTCTTCCTCCTTTACAACACTACCCTCCTCTTCCTCCTCCACAACACTACCCTCCTCTTCCTCGTCCACAGCACTACCCTCCTCTTCCTCCTCCACAACACTACCCTCCTCTTCCTCCTCCACAACACTACCCTACTCTTCCTCCTCCACTACACTACCCTACTCTTCCTCCTCCACAGCACTACCTTCCTCTTCATCCTTCACAGCACTACCCTCCTCCTCCTCTTCCACAACACTACCCTCATCTTCCTCATCCACAGCACTACCCTCCTCTTCCTCCTCCACAGCACTATCCTCCTCTTCCTCCTCCACAAAACTACCCTCCTCTTCCTCCTTGACAAAACTACCCTCCTCTTCCTCCTCAACAACACTACCCTCCTCTTCCTCCTCCACAACACTACCCTCCTCTTCCTCCTCCACAGAACTACCCTCCTCTTCCTCCACAGCACTACCCTCCTCCTCCTCTTCCACAACACTACCCTCCTCTTCCTCCTCTACAGCACTACTCTCCTCTTCCTCCTCCACAGCACTACTCTCCTCTTCCTCCTCCACAAAACTACCCTCCTCTTCCTCCTTGACAAAACTACCCTCCTCTTCCTCCTCAACAACACTACCCTCCTCTTCCTCCTCCACAACACTACCCTCCTCTTCCTCTTCCACAGAACTACCCTCCTCTTCCTCCACAGCACTACCCTCCTCCTTCTCTTCCACAACACTACCCTCCTCTTCCTCCTCTACAGCACTACTCTCCTCTTCCTCCTCCACAGCACTACTCTCCTCTTCCTCCTCCACAAAACTACCCTCCTCTTCCTCCTCCACAAAACTACCCTCCTCTTCCTCCTTCACAATACTACCCTCCTCTTCCTCCTTTACAACACTACCCTCCTCTTCCTCCTCCAAAACACTACCCTACTCTTCCTCCTCCACAACACTACCCTCCTCTTCCTCCACCACAGCACTACCCTTCTCTTCCTCCTTCAAAAAACTACCCTCTTCTTCCTCCTTTACAACACTACCCTCCTCTTCCTCCTCCACAACACTACCCTCCTCTTCCTTCTTCACAACACTACCCTCCTCTTCCTCCTCCACAGCACTACCCTCCTCTTCCTCCTCCACAACACTACCCTACTCTTCCTCCTCCACAGCACTACCTTCCTCTTCATCCTTCACAGCACTACCCTCCTCCTCCTCTTCCACAACACTACCCTCCTCTTCCTCCTCCACAGCACTACCCTCCTCTTCCTTTTCGACAACACTATCCTCCACTTCTTCTTCCACAACAATCCCCTCCTCTTCCTTCTCCACAACACTTCCCTCCTCTTCCGCTTCCACAACACTACCCTCCTCCTCCACAGCACTATCCTCCACTTCTTCCACAACACTCCCCTCCTCTTCCTTCCCCACAACACTACCCTCCACTTCCGCCTCACCAACACTATCCTCCTCCTCCTCCTTTCTCACAAACCCTTCCCTCCTCTTCCTCCTCCACAACACTACCCTCCTCCTCGTCCACAACACTACCCTTCTCTTCCTCCTCCACAACCCTATCCACCTCTTCCTGCTCCACAACACTACCCTCCTTTTCCTCCTCCGTAACACTACCCTCTTCTTCCTGCTCCCCAACACTACCCTCCTCTTCCTCCTTCACACCACTTCCCTACTCTTCCTCTTCCACAACACTTCCCTCATCCTTCTCCTCCACAACGCTACCCTCCTCTTCCTTCTTCACAACACAACCCTCCTCTTCCTTCTCCACAACACAACTCTCCTCTTCCTCCTCCACAGCAGTACCCTCCTCCTCCTCGTCCACAACACTACCCCTCCTCTTCCTTCACCACAACACTACCCTCCACTTCCGCCTCTCCAACACTATCCTCCTCCTCCTCCTCCCTCGCAAACCCTTCCCTCCTCTTCCTCCTCCTCAACACTACCCTTCACTTCCTCCCCCACAATACTACCCTCCTCTTCCTCCTCCACATCACTACCCTCCTCCTCTTCCCACAACACTTCCCTCCTCTTCCTCCTCCACAACACTTTCCTCTTCTTCCTCCTCCACAACACTACCCTCCTCTTCCATCTCAACAACACTACCCTCCTCTTCCTCCTCCACAACTCTACCCTCCTCTTCCTACTCCACAACTCTACCCTCCTCTTCCTTCTCCACAACACTACCCTCCTCTTCTTCCTCCAAAACACTACCATCCTCTTTCTCCTCCACAACACTTCCTTCCTCTTCCTCATCCTCCACAACACAACTCTCTTCTTCCTTCTGCATAACACAACCATCCTCCTCCTCCTCCAAAACACTACCCTCCTCTTCCTCCTCCACTACACTACCCTCCTCTTTATCCTCCACAACACTACTCTTCTCTTCCTCCTCCACAACACTACCCTCCTCCTCCTCCTCCATAACACTACCCTCCTGCTCCTCCTCTTCAACACTACCCTCCTCTTCTTTTTCAACAAAACTCCCTTCCTCTTCCATCTCCACAAAACTTTCTTCCTCTTCCTCATCCACAACACTACCCACCCCCTCCTCCTCCTCCTTTACAACACTACCCCCCTCTTCCTCAACACCACAACACAACACTTCCCTTCTCTTCTTCTTCCACAACACAACCCTCCTCGTCCTTCTCCACAACACTACCCTCCTCCTCCACAGCACTATCCTCCACTTCTTCCACAACACTCCCCTCCTCTTCCTTCCCCACAACACTACCCTCCACTTCCGCCTCTCCAACACTATCCTCTTCCTCCTCCTTTCTCACAAACCCTTCCCTCCTCTTCCTCCTCCACAACACTACCCTCCTCCTCGTCCACAACACTACCCTCCTCTTCCTCCTCCACAGCACTACCCTTCTCTTCCTCCTCCACAAAGCTACCCTCTTCTTCCTCCTTTACAACACTACCCTCCTCTTCCTCCTCCACAACACTACCCTCCTCTTCCTCGTCCACAGCACTACCCTCCTCTTCCTCCTCCACAACACTACCCTCCTCTTCCTCCTCCACAACACTACCCTACTCTTCCTCCTCCACTACACTACCCTACTCTTCCTCCTCCACAGCACTACCTTCCTCTTCATCCTTCACAGCACTACCCTCCTCCTCCTCTTCCACAACACTACCCTCATCTTCCTCATCCACAGCACTACCCTCCTCTTCCTCCTCCACAGCACTATCCTCCTCTTCCTCCTCCACAAAACTACCCTCCTCTTCCTCCTTGACAAAACTACCCTCCTCTTCCTCCTCAACAACACTACCCTCCTCTTCCTCCTCCACAACACTACCCTCCTCTTCCTCCTCCACAGAACTACCCTCCTCTTCCTCCACAGCACTACCCTCCTCCTCCTCTTCCACAACACTACCCTCCTCTTCCTCCTCTACAGCACTACTCTCCTCTTCCTCCTCCACAGCACTACTCTCCTCTTCCTCCTCCACAAAACTACCCTCCTCTTCCTCCTCCACAAAACTACCCTCCTCTTCCTCCTCCACAATACTACCCTTCTCTTCCTCCTTCACAACACTACCCTCCTCTTCCTCCTCCACAACACTACCCTCTTCTTCCTCCTTTACAACACTACCCTCCTCTTCCTCCTCCACAACACTACCCTCCTCTTCCTTCTCCACAACACTACCCTCCTCTTCCTCCTCCGCAACACTGCCCTCCTCTTCCTCCTTCACAACACTAACCTCCTCTTCCTCCTCCACAGCACTACCCTCCTCTTCCTCCTCCACAACACTACCCTCCTCTTCCTCCTCCAGAACACTACCCTCCTCTTCCTCCACAACACTACCCTCCTCTTCCTCCTCCACAGCACTACCCTCCTCTTCCTCCTCCTCAAAACTTACCTCCTCTTCCTCCTCCACAGCACTACCCTCCTCTTCCTCCTCCTCAACACTAGCCCTCCTCCTCCTCCTCCATAACACTACCCTCCTCCTCTTCCTCCACAACACTACCCTACTCTTCCTCCTCTACATTACTACCCTCTTCTTCCTCCTCTACAACACTACTCTCCTCTTCCTCCTCCACAACACTACCCTCCTCCTCCTCCTCCACAACACTTCCCTCCTCTTCCTCCTCCACAACACTACCCTCCTCTTCCTTCTCCACAGCACTACCCTACTCTTCCTCCTCCACAACACTACCCTCCTCTTCCTCCTCCACAGCACTACCCCTCTTCTTCCTCCTCCACAGCACTACCCTTCTTTTCCTCCTCAACAAAACTACCCTCCTCTTCCTCCTCCACAAAACTACCCTCCTCCTCTTCCTCCACAACACTACCCTACTCTTCCTCCTCCACAGCACTACCTCCTCTTCCTCCTCCACAGCACTACCCCTCTTCTTCCTCCTCCGCAACACTACACTCCTCTTCCTCCTTCACAACACTATCCTCCTCTTCCTCCTCCACAGCACTACCCTCCTATTCCTCCTCCACAAAACTACCCTCCTCTTTCTCCACTACAACACTACCCTCCTCTTCCTCCTCCACAACACTACCCTCCTCTTCCTCCTCCACAACATTACCCCTCCTCTTCTTCCTCCACAAAACTACCCTCCTCTTCCTCCTCCACAACACTACCCTCCTCTTCCTCCTCCACAACACTACCTTTCCTTTTCCTCCTCCACAAAACTACCCACCTCTTCCTCCTCCACAACACTACCCTCCTCTTCCTCCTTCACAGCACTACCCTCCTCCTCCTCCTCCACAACACTACCCTCCTCTTCCTCCTCCACAACACTTCCCTCCTCCTCTTCGTCCACAACACTACCTCTCCTTTTCCTCCTCCTCAAAACTACCCACCTCTTCTTCCTCCACAACACTACCCTCCTCTTCCTCCTCCACAACACTACCCTCCTCTTCCTTCTCCACAACACTACCCTCCTCTTCCTCCTCCACATCACTACCCTCCTCTTCCTCCTCCACAACACTACCCCTCCTCTTCCTCCTCCACAACACTACCCCTCCTCTTCCTCCTCCACAAAACTACCCTCCTCTTCCTCCTCCACAACACTACCCTCCTCTTCCTCCTCCACAACACAACCCCTCCTCCTCTTCCTCCACAACACTACCCTACTCTTCCTCCATTACATTACTACCCTTCTCTTCCTCCTCTACAACACTACTCTCCTTTTCCTCCTCCACAACACTACCCTCCTCCTCCTCCTCCACAACACTACCCTCCTCTTCCTCCTCCACAACACTACCCTCCTCTTCCTCCTCCACAGCACTTCCCTACTCTTCCTCCTCCACAGCACTACCTCCTCTTCCTCCTCCACAGCATTACCCTCCTCTTCCTCCTCCACAGCAGTACCCTCCTCTTCCTCCTCCACAACACTACCCTCCTCTTCCTCCTCCACAACACTACCCTCCTCTTCCTCCTCCACAGCACTACCCTCTTCTTCCTCTTCCACAAAACTACCCTCCTCTTCCCCCTTTACAACACTACCCTCCTCTTCCTCCTCCACAAAACTAACCTCCTCTTCCTCCTCCACAAAACTAACCTCCTCTTCCTCCTCCACAACACTACCCTCCTCTTCCTCCTCCACAACACTAGCCCTCCTCCTCCTCCTCCACAACACTACCCTCCTCCTTTTCCTCCACAACACTACCCTACTCTTCCTCCTCCACAACACTATCTACTCTTCCTCCTTTACGACACTACTCTCCTCTTCCTCCTCTACAACACTACTCTCCTCTTCCTCCTCCACAACACTACCCTCCTCCTCCTCCTCCACAACACTACCCTCCTCTTCCTCCTCCACAACACTACCCTCCTCTTCCTTCTCCACAGCACTACCCTACTCTTCCTCCTCCACAGCACTACCTCCTTTTCCTCCTCCACAGCACTACCCTCCTATTCCTCCTCCACAGCACTACCCTCCTCTTCCTCCTCCACAACACTACCCTCCTCTTCCTCCTCCACAACACTACCCTCCTCTTCCTCCTCCACAACACTACCCTCCTCTTCCTTCTCCACAGCACTACCCTACTCTTCCTCCTCCACAGCACTACCTCCTCTTCCTCCTCCACAGCACTACCCTCCTATTCCTCCTACACAGCACTACCCTCATCTTCCTCCTCCACAAAACTACCCTCCACTTCCTCCTTTACAACACTACCCTCCTCTTCTTCCTCCACAGCACTACCCTCCTCTTCCTCCTCCACAAAACTACCCTCCTCCTCTTCCTCCACAACACAACCCTACTCTTCCTCCTCCACAACACTACCGTACTCTTCCTCCTCTACAACACTACTCTCCTCCTCCTCCTCCTCTACAACACTACTCTCCTCTTCCTCCTTTACATTACTACCCTCCTCTTCCTCCTCTACAACACTACCCTCCTCTTCCTCCTCCACAATACTACCCTACTCTTCCTCCTCTACAACACTACCCTCCTCTTCGTCCTCCTCAACACAACCCTCCTCCTACTCCTCCACAACACTACCCTCCTCTTCCACCACCAGTACACTACCCTCTTTCTGCTCCTCCTCCAAAACACTACCCTCCTCCTCCTCTTCCTCCTTCACAACACTACCTACCTCTTCCTCCTCCACAACACTTCCCTCCTCCTCCTCCTCCTCCACGACACTACCCTCCTCCTCCACAACACTACCCTCCTCTTTCTCCTCTTCAACACAACCCTCCTCTTCCTCCTCCACAACACTACCCTCCTCCTTCTTCTCCTCCACAACACTACCCTCCTCCTCTTCCTCCTCCTCCACAACACTACCCTCCTCCTCCTCCTCCTCCTCCACAACACTACCCTCCTCCTCCTCCTCCACAATACTTCCCTTCTCCTCCTCTTCCACAACACTTCCCTTTTCCTCCTCCTCCACAACACGACCTTCCTCTTCCTCCTCCACAACACTTCCCTGTTCCTCTTCCTCCACAACACTACCCACCTTTTCCTCCTCCACAACACTACCCTCCTCTTCCTCCTCCACAACACTACCCTCCTCTTCCTTCTCCACAGCACTACCCTCCTCTTCCTCCTCCACAGCACTACCCTCCTCTTCCTCCTCCACAACACTACCCTCCTCTTCCTCCTCCACAGCACTACCCTCCTCTTCCTCCTCCTCAACACTACCCTCCTCTTTCTCCTCCACAGCACTTCCCTCCTCTTCCTCCTCCACAACACTACCCTCCTCTTCCTCCTCAACAACACTACCCTCCTCTTCCTCCTCCACAACACTACCCTTCTCTTCCTCCTCCACAAAACTACCCTCCTCTTCCTCCACAGCACTACCCTCCTCCTCCTCTTCCACAACACTACCCTCCTCTTCCTCCTCCACGGCACTACTCTCCTCTTCCTCCTCCACAGCACTACTCTCCTCTTCCTCCTCCACAAAACTACCCTCCTCTTCCTCCTCCACAAAACTCCACTCCTCCTCTTCCTCCACAAAACTACCCTACTCTTCCTCCTCCACAACACTACCCTACTCTTCCTCCTCTACAACACTACCCTCCTCTTCCTACTTTAACACACTACTCTCCTCTTCCTTCTCTACAACACTACTCTCCTCTTCCTCCTCTACATTACTACCCTCCTCTTCCTCCTCTACAACACTACCCTCCTCTTCCTCCTCCACAACACTACCCTCCTCTTCCTCCTCCACAACACTACCCTCCTCCTACTCCTCCACAACACTACCCTCCTTTTCCTTCCCCACAACACTACCCTCCTCTTCCTCCTACACAACACTTCCCTCCTCCTCAACAACACTACCCTCCTCTTCCTCCTCCACAACATTACCCTCCACTTCCTCCTCCACAACACAACCCTCCTATTCCTCTACAACACTACCCTCCTCTTCCTCTTCCATAACACTACCTTTCTCCTTCTCCTCCACAAAACAACCCTCCTCTTCCTTTTCCACAACAATACCCTCCTCTTCAACACAACCTTCCTCTTCCTCCTTCACAACACTACCCTCCTCCTCCTCTTCCTCCTCCACAACACTACCCTCCTCCTCCTCCTCCACAACACTTCCCTCCTCCTCCTCCTTTCCACAACACTACCCTCCTCTTCCTCCTCCACAACACTACCGTCCTCTTCCTCCTCCACAACACTACCCTCCTCTTCCTCCTCCACAGCACTACCCTCCTCTTCCTCCTCCACAGCACTACCCTCCTCTTCCTCCTCCACAACACTACCCTCCTCTTCCTCCTCCACAACACTACCCTCCTCTTACTTCTCCACAACACTACCCTTCTCTTCCTCCTCCACAAAACTACCCTCTTCTTCCCCCTCCACAACACTACCCTCCTCTTCCTCTTCCACAACACTACCCTTCTCCTTTTGCTCCACAACACAACCCTCATCTTCCTCCTCCACAACAATACCTTCCTCTTCAACACAACCCTCTTCTTCTTCCTCCGCAACACTACCCTCCTCTTCCTCCTCCTCCTCCTTTTCCTCCTCCTCCACAACACAACCCTTTTCCTCCTCAACAACACTACCCTCCTCTTCCTCCCCCACAACACTAACCTCCTCCTCCTCCTCCACAAAACTTCCCTCCTCCTCCTCCTCCTCCTCCACATCCTTCTCCACAACACGACCTTCTTCTTCCTCCTCCACAACACTTCCCTCTTCCTCTTCCTCCACAACTCTACCCATCTCTTCCTCCTCCACAACACTACCCTCCTCTTCCTACTCCACAACACTACCCTCCTCTTCCTCCTCCACAGTACTACCCTCCTCTTTCTCCTCCACAACACTACCCTCCTCTTCCTCCTCCACAACACTACCCTCCTCCTCCTCCTTGCCAACACTACCCTCCTCTTCCTCCTCCACAACACTACCCCTCCTCCTCCTCCTCCACAACACTACCCTCCTCCTCTTCCTCCACAACACTACCCTACTCTTCCTCCTCCACAACACTAGCCCTCCTCCTCCTCCTCCACAACACTACCCTCCTCCTCTTCCTCCACAACACTACCCTACTCTTCCTCCTCCACAACACTATCTACTCTTCCTCCTCTACAACACTACCCTCCGCTTCATCCTTTACAACACTACTCTTCTCTTCCTCCTTTACAACACTACTCTCCTCTTCCTCCTCTACATTACTACCCTCCTCTTCCTCCTCTACAACACTACTCTCCTCTTCCTCCTCCACAACACTACCCTCCTCCTCCTCCTCCACAGCACTACCCTCCTCTTCCTCCTCCACAACACTACCCTCCTCTTCCTCCTCCACAACACTACCCTCCTCCTCCTCCTCCACAGCACTACCCTCCTCTTCCTCCTCCACAACACTACCCTCCTCTTCCTCCTCCACAAAACTATCCACCTCTTCCTCCTCCACAATACTACCCTCCTCTTCCTCCTCCACAGCACTACCCTTCTCCTCCTCCTCCACAACACTACCCTCCTCTTCCTCCTCCACAACACTACCCCTCCTCTTCCTCCTCCACAACACTACCCACCTCTTATTCCTCCACAACACTACCCTCCTCTTCCTCCTCCACAGCGCTATCCTCCTCTTCCTCCTACACAACACTACCCTCCTCTTCCTCCTCCACAACACTACCCTCCTCTTCCTCCTCCACAACACTACTCCTCCTCTTCCTCCTCCACAAAACTACCCTCCTCTTCCTCCTGCACAACACTACCCTCCTCTTCCTCCTCCACAAAACAACCCACCTCTTCCTCCTCCACAACACTACCCTCCTCTTCCTCCTCCACAGCGCTACCCTCCTCCTCCTCCTCGCCAATACTACCCTCCTCTTCCTCCTCCACAACACTAGCCCTCCTCCTCTTCCTCCACAACACTACCCTCCTCCTCTTCCTCCACTACACTACCCTACTGTTCCTCCTCCACAACACTACCCTCCGCTTCCTCCTTTACAACACTACTCTCTTCTTCCTCCTCTACAACACTACTCTCCTCCTCCTCCACAACACTACCCTCCTCCTCCTCCTCCACAACACTACCCTCCTCTTTTTTTCTCACGATCTTCTCCATCACCTTGCATAGCATACAAGTCAAGGACATTGGCCTGTAGTTCAGTGTCTCTTGCCTGTCGCCCTTTTTGTATATTGGGACCACATTTGCCGTCTTCCATATTTCTGGTAGGTCTCCCGTCTCAAGTGACCTACTATACACTATGGAGAGTGGCTAGCAAAGTGCCTCTGCACACTCTTTCAGTACCCATGGTGAGATCCCGTCTGGACCAACAGCCTTTCTAACGTCCAGATCCAGCAGGTGTCTCTTGACCTCCTCACTCGTAATTTCGAACCCTTCCAAGGCCGCCTGGTTTACCTCCCTTTCTCCTAGCACAGTGACCTCACCTTGTTCTATTGTGAAGACCTCCAGGAATTTCTTGTTAAGTTCTTCACACACCTCTTTGTCATTCTTTGCATACCTGTCCTCGCCTGTTTTAAGTTTCATAACCTGTTCTTTCACTGTTTGTTTTCTTCCTGATGTGACTATGGAGCAGCTTTGGTTCGGTCTTGGCTTTGTTTGCTATATCATTTTCATAAATTTTCTCTGCTTCTCTTCTCACCCTGACATACTCATTCCTGGTTCTCTGGTATCTCTCTCTGCTTTCTGGTGTTCTGTTTTTCCGGAAGTTCCTCCACGCCCTTTTGTTCAGTTCCTTTGCTTCCATACATGCCCTATTATATCATGGGTTCTTCTGTTGCTTCTCGGATTTTTCCCTTTGGGACGGGATGAACCTGTTTACTGCCTCCTGACACTTTTGGGTGACATAGTCCATCATATCTTGTTCAGACTTATCTCTGAGGTCTGTGTCCCATGGTATATCCCTCAGGAAACGTCTCATCTCCTCATAGTTCCCCTTTCGGTATGCCAGCCTTTTGTTTCCTAGTTCTTTTTTGGGGGGAGATAATTCCTAGCTCTACCAGGTACTCAAAGTTTAATACACTCTGGTCACTCATTCCCAAGGGTGCTTCCTTCTTGACTTCCCTTATATCCCACTCATTTAGGGTAAATATCAGATCGAGCATAGCTGGTTCGTCTTCTCTTATTCTTGTACTCACCTAGTTGTGCTTGCGGGGGTTGAGCTCTGGCTCTTTGGTCCCGCCTCTCAACCGTTGGTTCCTTGCTGTGCTGGCTTAGAAAGTGTCTGATGTATTCACTCCCGGCTCTCTTAACCTTCTCTGCTCTCAAGTGTTCTGTTATTTTAAGCTTCTCCATGCTCTTTTACTTTGTTGCTTAGCTAGCTTACATCTCTGATTAAACCATGGGTTTCTAATCTGCATTTCAGTTTTTACCTTTTGGGCGGGGATAAACTTTTCTGCTGCCTCCTTGCACTTCTGTGTGATGTATTCCATCATGTCTTGGGCCGTCTTTTCCCTTAGCTCTGCTTCCCATGTTACATCCGTTAGGAATTTTCTTATGTCCTCGTAATTTTCCTTACGGAATGCCAGTCTTTTGCTTTCAGTTCCCTTTCTCGAGTACTTTAGCCCTTCTTCGACCAGATACTCAAACGTCAGTACACTGTGATCGCTCATTCCTACTTGGGTTTCGAAGTCAATTTCCCTTATGTCGGAGTCATTCAGAGTGAAGACTAAGTAGAGTGTCGCTTTTTCATCGTTTCCCCTCATCCTATTGGGTTCCCTAACATGTTGGCTTAGAAAGTTTCTTGTCGCCACTTCCACTAGTTTGGCTCTCCATGTATCCTCTCCGCCGTGTAGTTCCTTGTTCTCCCAGTCTATCCTTGCATGATTGAAGTCATCCATGATGAGCATATGGGATCGATTTCTTTAGGCAGCAGAGGCTGCCCTCTCAATTATATTATTAACTGCCATGTTGTCTCTGTCATACTCTGGCCTGGGTCTTCTGGCATTTGGTGGTCGGTTATATATCACCGCTACTACTACTCTGGGTCCTCCCATCGTCATGGTGCCTGCTATGTAGTCTCTAAACCCTTCACAGCCTGGGATAACCATCTCCTTGAAACTCCATTCCTTTCTCATGAGTAAGGCCACTCCGCCTCCTCCCCTTCCCTCTCTCTCTTTCCTTATTACAGTGTAATCCTGGGGGAACACCACATTTGTTATGATACCTGAGAGTTTTATTTCCATGATTCCAGTTACATCTGGGTTTACGTCTTGTGCTCTTTCCCTAAATTCGCTCACCTTGCTTGTAATCCCATCTATGTTCGTGTACATCACCTTGAAGCTGACTCTTTTTTGTCCATCCCCAGTTCCTGTTGCTTCCACTGGAGAAGGTAAACATGGAGGGGGATGGGGAGGGGGGGAAAGGGGGGGTGCCTTAGGTTGTGAGGGGGGCTGAGAGTGAGAGGGACCTGGATTGTGGGGGGGCTGGGAGGATCTGGTTTGGATAGGGTAGGGGCGAAGTGAGGGCTTGGAGGGGTGGAGGAGAAGGGAGGGTTTGGGGGGATAGGGAGAAAGGGGAGGGGGTGGTCGGGGGAAGGGGGGAGGGAGGACTCGGGGGGGTAGTGGAGAAAGGAGGGCTTGGGGGGGGGGAGAAGGGCTTGGGGAAGAGAAGGAGGAAGGAGGGCTTGGAGGGGAGATGGGAGAGCTTAGGGGGTGGGAGAGGAGGGAGGGGATATGGGGGTTGGGCAGAAGGGAGGGCTTAGGGTGGGGGATGAGTATAGGGACTGGGGCAGGTAGGGCTTCTATTAGTTGGGAGAAGGGTGTGATCTTCATCCCACTGGGGCTGTTGAATTTCCGGTGGAGGGTTCCCCACTCCCTTCTGGGATCGTAGGGTTCTGGGATGTGGTTCCCTGATTCCTTTCCCTCTCCTTGCGCTCCTTCCTTGCTGCTGCTGCCCTCTGTCTCTCCTCCCTGATCATATCCCTCTGCAGGAATACCTTTTTAAACTTCTGCACATTGAGTAGGTTGCTCTTCTTTGCTAAAATTTTCTCTTTTGTGTTCTCGCTTTTGAAAACCACTTTTATCAATTGATCTTTGTCCGTGTTGTACTGGCCAAGCCTGAAAACCTTTTCTATTTTCAATTCTTCCCCCTCCATCTGTACTCCTTCAAGGATCTCTTTGACTGTGGCTTTGTCCATATCTCTCCTCACCCTTGGAGTGGCCTCTATTTGCACCTTAATACCTACAACGACTAGTGCTCTTTTCCTCCCTATCAGTCACCTAGTGCATCTTGCTGCTTCCTGAGAAGTAGCAACTTTTATGGCAATTAACTGTACTGCAGAGACCACTTCCGGGGTCCTACTAAGTATATATGCTGTGACGGTAACGCGTTGGTGTTCGGCTGTTTAAGGCTAGGGGTATGGCCTCGTCACATAGTTATAAAAAAAAAATAGAAAAAACTGGAACTTCGTCTGTGGTAAGGTAAGGAGAAGACACACAAAACACAAGTAAACTTTAACAATGAAATTTTAATTACGTTAAATAAATCAAAACATGAATAAAATGCACAAACAAATTCTTATAATAAAATCAATCAATCAAAATAATGAGAATACTTAAATGACACAATGAAAAGTTACGTTAAGGCAAAATAACAAGAAGTGCAACACAGAAATAATTGGGAAGGTGCTGGAATATTGGCTTTAAGCCATCACCTCTCTCAGTACACGCTAACGTCTAGCTGGGAGGAGTGATAACCACGAAAGCACTGAACATTCTCAGGTCTGAGGTCGTGGCGACCCCGGACATCAAGTAGTATGGGGATGCGAGGGCAGGTGCAGCCAGACCGGCGACCAATCAGCGGGGCCGGTAGCGATCAACAAGTAGTTTGGCGGTTTGAGTCCGAACAGGTGTGTGGCTCCAACGTTTTGCGCTCTGGCAAACCTTGCTGGTGTTGTTGTCGTTGTTGGACATTTCTTCCATAGTAGTTTTATATAATTTCTACGACGTAATTACGGAGGGAAGAGCAGGCTCAATCTCTTGAAGGAGATTATCGTCAAACTGTACTGCAGAGACCACTTCCGGGGTCCTACTAAGTATATATGCAAATGAGGGTAGTAATGTAGAAGTCCCTTGTTGACCAGAAGTCCCTTCTATAGATACATTACCATCTTCCTGAGGGCTGGTTCGTGGCGGATATTGGGGATTCTCTTTCAGGCTTTTAATCTCCTACCTTGCCACAATCAGTTCATCCAGCAGGTTAGCTACCTTTTCCTTCATTACCTGTAGTTCCATCCTGATTTCACTCCACATTTGAATGAGTGCCTCCTCAAGCGAGTCATCTTGTCCTCCTCCTCCCTCTGTGTTACGTCTGCTCTGTGCCATGTTTGTTTACAAGTTCAGTTCTCCAATCCAATGTGTGTGTGTGTGTGTGTGTGTGTGTGTGTGTGTGTGTGTGTGTGTGTGTGTGTGTGTGTGTGTGTGTGTGTGTGCGTGCGTGCGTGCGTGCGTGCAACTGTTTGTGCGAATGTTTGACAATCAACAGGCGTACAGGTTCCTGAGCCTATTGGGCTCTATCATATCTACACTTGAAATTGTGTATGGAGTCAGCCTCCACCACATCACTTCCTAATGCATTCCATTTGTCAACCACTCTGACACTAAAAAAGTTCTTTCTGATATCTCTGTGGCTCATTTGGGCACTCAGTTTCCACCTGTGTCCCCTTGTGCGTGTGTCGTTGTGTCCCTTGTGTTAAATAGCCTGTCTTTATCTACTCAATCAACACACACACACACACATTGTGTGTGTGTGTGTGTGTGTGTGTGTGTGTGTGTGTGTGTGTGTGTGTGTGTGTGTGTGTGTGTGTGTGTGTGTGTGTGTGTGTGTGTGTGTACTCACCTAGTTGTACTCACCTAGTTGTGTTTGCGGGGGTTGAGCTCTGGCTCTTTGGTCCCACCTCTCAACCGTCAATCAACAGGTGTACAGATTCATGAGCCTATCGGGCTCTGTCATATCTACACTTGAAACTGTGTATGGAGTCAGCCTCCACCACATCACTTCCTAACGCATTCCATTTGTCAACCACTCTGACACTAAAAAAGTTCTTTCTAATATCTCTGTGGCTCATTTGGGCACTCAGTTTCCACCTGTGTCCCCTTGTGCGTGTTCCCCTTGTGTTAAATAGACTGTCTTTATCTACCCTATCAATCCCCTTCAGAATCTTGAATGTGGTGATCATGTCCCCCTAACTCTTCTGTCTTCCAGCGAAGTGAGGTTTAATTCCCGTAGTCTCTCCTCGTAGCTCATACCTCTCAGCTCGGGTACTAGTCTGGTGGCAAACCTTTGAACCTTTTCCAGTTTAGTCTTATCCTTGACTAGATATGGACTCCATGCTGGGGCTGCATACTCCAGGATTGGCCTGACATATGTGGTATACAAAGTTCTGAATGATTCTTTACACAAGTTTCTGAATGCCGTTCGTATGTTGGCCAGCCTGGCATATGCCGCTGATGTTATCCGCTTGATATGTGCTGCAGGAGACAGGTCTGGCGTGATATCAACCCCCAAGTCTTTTTCCTTCTCTGACTCCTGAAGAATTTCCTCTCCCAGATGATACCTTGTATCTGGCCTCCTGCTCCCTACACCTATCTTCATTACATTACATTTGGTTGGGTTAAACTCTAACAACCATTTGTTCGACCATTCCTTCAGCTTGTCTAGGTCTTCTTGAAGCCTCAAACAGTCCTCTTCTGTTTTAATCCTTCTCATAATTTTAGCATCGTCCGCAAACATTGAGAGAAATGAATCGATACCCTCCGGGAGATCATTTACATATATCAGAAACAAGATAGGATCGAGTACAGAGCCCTGTGGGACTCCACTGGTGACTTCACGCCAATCGGAGGTCTCACCCCTCACCGTAACTCTCTGCTTCCTATTGCTTAGATACTCCCTTATCCACTGGAGCACCTTACCAGCTACACCTGCCTGTCTCTCCAGCTTATGTACCAGCCTCTTATGCGGTACTGTGTCAAAGGCTTTCCGACAATCCAAGAAAATGCAGTCCGCCCAGCCCTCTCTTTCTTGCTTAATCTGTGTCACCTGATCATAGAATTCTATCAAGCCTGTAAGGCAAGATTTACCCTCCCTGAATCCATGTTGGCGATTTGTCACGAAGTCCCTTCTCTCCAGATGTGTTACCAGGTTTTTTCTCACGATCTTCTCCATCACCTTGCATGGTATACAAGTCAAGGACACTGGCCTGTAGTTCAGTGCCTCTTGTCTGTCGCCCTTTTTGTATATTGGGACCACATTCGTCGTCTTCCATATTTCTGGTAGGTCTCCCGTCTCTAGTGACTTACTATACACTATGGAGAGTGGCAGGCAAAGTGCATCTGCACACTCTTTCAGTACCCATGGTGAGATCCCATCTGGACCAACAGCCTTTCTAACATCCAGATCCAGCAGGTGTCTCTTGACCTCCTCTCTCGTAATTTCGAACTCCTCCAAGGCCGCCTGGTTTACCTCCCTTTCTCCTAGCACAGTGACCTCACCCTGTTCTATTGTGAAGACCTCCTGGAACCTCTTGTTGAGTTCCTCACACACCTCTCTGTCATTCTCTGTATACCTGTCCTCGCCTGTTCTAAGTTTCAATACCTGTTCTTTCACTGTTGTTTTCCTTCTGATGTGACTGTGGAGTAGCTTTGGTTCGGTCTTGGCTTTGTTTGCTATATCATTTTCAAAATTTTTCTCTGCTTCTCTTCTCACCCTGATGTACTCATTCCTGGTTCTCTGGTATCTCTCTCTGCTTTCTGGTGTTCTGTTATTCCGGAAGTTCCTCCACGCCTTTTTGTTCAGTTTCTTCGCTTCCATACATGCCCTATTATACCATGGATTCTTCCGTTGCTTCTCGGAAGTGTGTGTATGTGTGTGTGTGTGTGTGTGTGTGTACTCACCTAGTTGTGTTTGCGGGGGTTGAGCTCTGGCTCTTTGGTCCCGCTTCTCAACTTTGTGTGTGTGTGTACTCACCTAGTTGTGTTTGCGGGGGTTGAGCTCTGGCTCTTTGGTCCCGCCTCTCAACCGTCAATCAACAGGTGTACAGATTCATGAGCCTATCGGGCTCTGTCATATCTACACTTGAAACTGTGTATGGAGTCAGCCTCCACCACATCACTTCCTAATGCATTCCATTTGTCAACCACTCTGACACTAAAAAAGTTCTTTCTAATATCTCTGTGGCTCATTTGGGCACTCAGTTTCCAACTGTGTCCCCTTGTGCGTGTTCCCCTTGTGTTAAATAGACTGTCTTTATCTACCCTATCAATCCCCTTCAGAATCTTGAATGTGGTGATCATGTCCCCCCTAACTCTTCTGTCTTCCAGCGAAGTGAGGTTTAATTCCTGTAGTCTCTCCTCGTAGCTCATACCTCACAGCTCGGGTACTAGTCTGGTGGCAAACCTTTGAACCTTTTCCAGTTTAGTCTTATCCTTGACTAGATATGGACTCCATGCTGGGGCTGCATACTCCAGGATTGGCCTGACATATGTGGTATACAAAGTTCTGAATGATTCTTTACACAAGTTTCTGAATGCCGTTCGTATGTTGGCCAGCCTGGCATATGCCGCTGATGTTATCCGCTTGATATGTGCTGAAGGAGACAGGTCTGGCATGATATCAACCCCCAAGTCTTTTTCCTTCTCTGACTCCTGAAGAATTTCCTCTCCCAGATGATACCTTGTATCTGGCCTCCTGCTCCCTACACCTATCTTCATTACATTACATTTGGTTGGGTTAAACTCTAACAACCATTTGTTCGACCATTCCTTCAGCTTGTCTAGGTCTTCTTGAAGCCTCAAACAGTCCTCTTCTGTTTTAATCCTTCTCATAATTTTAGCATCGTCCGCAAACATTGAGAGAAATGAATCGATACCCTCCGGGAGATCATTTACATATATCAGAAACAAGATAGGACCGAGTACAGAGCCCTGTGGGACTCCACTGGTGACTTCACGCCAATCGGGGGTCTCACCCCTCACCGTAACTCTCTGCTTCCTATTGCTTAGATACTCCCTTATCCACTGGAGCACCTTACCAGCTACACCTGCCTGTCTCTCCAGCTTATGTACCAGCCTCTTATGCGGTACTGTGTCAAAGGCTTTCCGACAATCCAAGAAAATGCAGTCCGCCCAGCCCTCTCTTTCTTGCTTAATCTGTGTTACCTGATCGTAGAATTCTATCAAGCCTGTAAGGCAAGATTTACCCTCCCTGAATCCATGTTGGCGATTTGTCACGAAGTCCCTTCTCTCCAGATGTGTTACCAGGTTTTTTCTCACGATCTTCTCTATCACCTTGCATGGTATACAAGTCAAGGACACTGGCCTGTAGTTCAGTGCCTCTTGTCTGTCGCCCTTTTTGTATATTGGGACCACATTCGCCGTCTTCCATATTTCTGGTAGGTCTCCCGTCTCTAGTGACTTACTATACACTATGGAGAGTGGCAGGCAAAGTGCCTCTGCACACTCTTTCAGTACACATGGTGAGATCCCATCTGGACCAACAGCCTTTCTAACATCCAGATCCAGCAGGTGTCTCTTGACCTCCTCTCTCGTAATTTCGAACTCCTCCAAGGCCGCCTGGTTTACCTCCCTTTCTCCTAGCACAGTGACCTCACCCTGTTCTATTGTGAAGACCTCCTGGAACCTCTTGTTGAGTTCCTCACACACCTCTCTGTCATTCTCTGTATACCTGTCCTCGCCTGTTCTAAGTTTTAATACCTGTTCTTTCACTGTTGTTTTCCTTCTGATGTGACTGTGGAGTAGCTTTGGTTCGGTCTTGGCTTTGTTTGCTATATCATTTTCAAAATTTTTCTCTGCTTCTCTTCTCACCCTGACGTACTCATTCCTGGTTCTCTGGTATCTCTCTCTGCTTTCTGGTGTTCTGTTATTCCGGAAGTTCCTCCACGCCTTTTTGTTCAGTTTCTTCGCTTCCATACATGACCTATTATACCATGGATTCTTCTGTTGCTTCTCGGATTTTTCCCTTTGGGCCGGGATGAACCTGTTTACTGCCTCCTGACACTTTTGGGTAACATAGTCCATCATACCCTGTACAGACTTGTCTCTGAGGTTTGTGTCCCAAGGTATTTCACTTTGGAAACTTCTCATCTGTTCATAATTCCCCTTTCGGTATGCCAGCCTTTTGATTCCTAGTTCTTTTTGGGGGGAGATAAGTCCTACCTCTACCAGGTACTCAAAGTTCAATACACTGTGGTCACTCATTCCCAAGGGCGCTTCCATCTTAACTTCCCTTATATCCCATTCATTTAGGGTAAGTATCAAATCAAGCATTGCTGGTTCATCTTCTCCTCTCATTCTTGTTGGCTCTTTGGTGTGCTGGCTTAGAAAGTTTCTTGTTGCCACGTCCAGCAGCTTAGCTCTCCATGTGTGTGTGTGTGTGTGTGTGTACTCACCTAGATGTGTTTGCGGGGGTTGAGCTCTGGCTCTTTGGTCCCGCCTCTCAACTTTGTGTGTGTGTGTGTGTGTGTGTGTGTGTGTGTGTAAGTGTGTGTACTCACCTAGTTGTGTTTGCGGGGGTTGAGCTCTGGCTCTTTGGTCCCGCCTCTCAACTTTGTGTGTGTGTGTGTGTGTGTGTGTGTGTGTGTGTGTGTACTCACCTATTTGTACTCACCCATTTGTGCTTGCGGGGGTTGAGCTTTGGCTCTTTGGTCCCGCCTCTCAACTGTCAATCAACTGGTGTACAGATTCCTGAGCCTACTGGGCTCTATCATATCTACATTTAAAACTGTGTATGGAGTCAGCCTCCACCACATCACTGCCTAATGCATTCCATCCGTTAACTACTCTGACACTGAAAAAGTTCCTTCTAACGTCTTTGTGGCTCATGTGGGTACTCAGTTTCCACCTGTGTCTCCTTGTTCGCGTGCCACCAGCGTTGAATAGTTTATTCTTGTTTACCCGGTCGATTCCTCTGAGAATTTTGTAGGTTGTGATCATGTCTCCCCTTACTCTTCTGTCTCCCAGTGTCGTAAGGTGCATTTCCCGCAGCCTTTCCTCGTAACTCATGCCTCTTAGTTCTGGGACTAGTCTAGTGGCATACCTTTGGACTTTTTCCAGCTTCGTCTTGTGCTTGACAAGGTACGGGCACCAAGCTGGGGCCGCATACTCCAATATTGGTCTTACATATGTGGTGTACAAGATTCTGAATGATTCCTTACACAGGTTCCTGAACGCTGTTCTGATGTTAGCCAGCCTCGCACATGCCGCAGACGTTATTGTTTTTATGTGGGCTTCAGGAGACAGGTTTGGTGTGATATCAACTCCTAGATCTTTCTCTCTGTTCGTTTCATTAAGTACTTCATCTCCAATTCTGTATCCTGTGTTTGGCCTCCTATTTCCACTGCCTAGTTTCATTACTTTGCATTTACTCGGGTTGAACTTCAACAGCCATTTGTTTGACCATTCACTCAGTCTGTCTAGGTCATCTTGTAGCCTCCTTCTATCGTACCTCAGTTTCAATCCTCCTCATAATTTTTGCATCATCAGGAAACATTGAGAGAAACGATTCTATACCCTCTGGAAGATCATTTACATATATCAGAAACAGTATAGGTCCAAGGACTGACCCCTGCGGTACTCCACTAGTAACGTCTCTCCAATCTGAGACCTCACCCCTCACACTGACTCGTTGTCTCCTGTTACTTAGGTACTCCTGTATCCAACGGAGTACCTTCCCTTGCACTCCAGCCTGCATCTCCAGTTTTTTCACTAGCCTCTTGTGTGGCACTGTATCAAAGGCTTTCCGACAATCCTAAAATATGCAGTCTGCCCACCCTTCTCTTTCTTGCCTTATTTTTGTTGCCTGGTCGTAGAATTCAAGTAACCCTGTGAGACAGGACCTGCCATCCCTGAATCCATGTTGATGCTGTGTTACAAAGTTCTTTCGCTCCAGGTGCTCCACTAGCTTTCTTCGCACAATCTTCTCCATCATCTTGCATGGTATGCAGGTTAGGGACACTGGCCTGTAATTCAGTGCCTCCTGTCTATCCCCTTTCTTGTATATCGGGACTACGTTAGCTGCTTTCCAAATTTCTGGCAGTTCCCCTGTTGCCAGTGATTTGTTATACTTCCAGTGGTTCCTGGTTAGCTATTCCCTCTCTTATCTTAGGGATTTCTCCTTGCTCTAAGGTGAAGACCTCTTGGAATTTCTTATTCAGTTCCTCACACACTTCCTTGTCGTTTGTAGTGAATCCTTCTGCCCCAATCCTTAATTTCATAACCTGTTCCTTTACTGTTGTTTTTCTCCTATGTGGCTATGCAGCAATTTAGGCTGAGTCTTTGCCTTGCTTGCGATGTCATTTTCGTATTGTCTTTCTGCCTCTCTTCTCATCCTGACATATTCATTCCTGGCACTCTGGTATCTTTCTCTGCTCTCCAGTGTCCTGTTATTCCTATAGTTTCTCCATGCCCTTTTACTTTGCTGCTTAGCTAGCCTACATCTCTGATTAAACCATGGCTTTCTCATCTTCATTTCACTGTTTTCCTTTTGGACTGGGACAAACTTGTTTGCTGCGTCCTTGCATTTTTGCGTGATGTATTCCATCATGTCTTGGGCCGTCTTTTCCCTGAGCTTTGTTTCCCATGCTATATCTGTTAGGAATTTTCTTATCTCCTCATAGTTTCCCTTTCGGTATGCTAACCTTTTGGTTTCGGTATCCCTCCTCGAGTTCAATAACCCTTCTTCAATCAGGTACTCAAACCCCAATACACTGTGGTCGCTCATTCCTACTGGGGCCTCAAAACTGATTTCTCTAATGTCAGAGTCGTTCAGGGTGAAGACCAGGTCGAGTCTCGCTGGTTCGTCATTTCCTCTCATCCTTGTGGGTTCTCTGACATGCTGGGTTAAAAAGTTTCTAGTCGCCACCTCCAGTAGTTTGGCTCTCCACGTATCCTCGCCTCCATGCGGTTCCTTGTTCTCCCAATCAATCCTGCCGTGATTGAAGTCCCCCATGATGAGCAGGTGGGATCTATTTCTACAGGCAGAAGAGGCTGCCCTCTCAATTATAGTGTTAACTGCCATGTTGTTGCTTTCGTACTCTTGACTGGGTCTTTTCTCATTTGGTGGAGAATTATATATTACTGCCACTACTCTTCTTGGTCCTCCCATTGTCATGGTGCCTGCTATGTAGTCTCTGAAACCCTTACAGCCCGGGATAGCCATCTCCTTAAAATTCCATTCCTTTCTCATGAGTAGGGCTACTCCGCCTCCTCCCCTACCTTCCCTCTCTTTCCTTATTATTGTGTACTCCTGGGGAAACACGGCATTTGTTATGATTCCAGAGAGATTTGTTTCAGTGAGTCCAATTACATCTGGGTTCACTTCTTGTGCTCTTTCCCTTAGTTCAATTGCCTTGCTTGTGATCCCATCTATGTTCGAGTACATTGCCCTAAAACTAACTCTCTTCTGCTTGTCCTCTGTGGGGGACCTGTGGGGTCTGGGGTGAGTAGGAGCTGGGAGGATCTGGTATGGGGAGACTGGTGGAGGAGGAAGGGCTTGGTGGGGTAGGGGGAGGGGGAGGGCAGGGGGAGTGGGTGAGGGGGGGAGGGGGGGATAGGGGGAGTTGGTGAGGGGGGGGAGGGTTGGGGGGGTGAGAGGGGGAGGGGTGGGGGGATGGGGGAGAAAGGGGGGTTTGGGGGGGCAATAAAGTGGGGAGGGCTTGGGGGGCGTGGGGGGAAAGGGAAGGCTGAGGTGGTTGAGGAAGAGGGGAGGGTTTTGGGGAGTGGTGGAGAGGGGAAGGCTTAGGTGGGGTGGGGGAGAGTGGGGAGCTTAGGGGGGTGGGGGAGAATGGAGGGCTTGTGGGTGGGAGAGACGGAAGGGCATGTGGGAGAAGGGAGGGCTTGGGGGATGGGGAAGAAGGGAGGTCCTGGGGGGAGGGGGGAGTGGGAGGAGGGGGGTGAGCGGGAGGAGAGGGGTGGGTGGGGGGAGGGTGCCTTAGGTGGGTACTGTGTGTGTGTGTGTGTGTGTGTGTGTGTGTGTGTGTGTGTGTGTGTGTGTGTGCGTGTGAGTGTGAGTGTGAGTGTGGGTGGGGTGTGTGAGAAGAGAAGGGAGTCAGGGGACGAGTGTATGGAGGGGGGGGGTGTAGGCGGGGGGTTGGGGGGAGGGTAGGGTGTGTGTGTGTGTTTGTGTGTATGGTGAGGAGGGGGAGGTACCTAGGGGCGTCAGCCGGTGGCAGGAGGCAGGATGAAAGGAAGGATGGGGGGGGGGAAGAAAGAGGGATGGAGTGAGGAAGATGAAGGAAGGGAGGGAGCGAGGGAGAGGGGGGAGGAAATGGAATAAAGATGTGTGTGTGTACTCACCTAATTGCGCATGCGGGGGTTGAGCTTTGGCTCTTTGGTCCTGCCTCTCAACTGTCTATCAACTGGTGTACAGATTCCTGAGCCTACTGGGCTCTATCATATCTACATTTGAAACTGTGTATGGAGTCAGCCTCCACCACATCACTTCCTAGTGCATTCCATTTATTAACTACTCTGACACTGAAAAAATTCTTTCTAACGTCTCTGTGGCTCATTTGGGTACTAAGTTTTCACCTGTGTCCCCTTGTTTGTGTCCCTCCTGTGCTGAAGAGTTTGTCTTTGTCCACCCTGTCAATTCCCCTGAGAATTTTGTAGGTGGTTATCATGTCACCCCTTACTCTTCTGTTTTCCAGGGATATGAAGATCAGCTCCTTTAGCCTTTCCTCGTAGCTCATTCCTCTCAGTTCCGGAACGAGCCTGGTGGCATACCGCTGAATCTTCTCTAACTTTGTCTTGTGTTTAACTAGATATGGACTCCAGGCTGGAGCTGCATACTCCAGGATTGGTCTTACATAAGTAGTATACAGGGTCCTGAACGATTCCTTACGCAAGTTTCTAAAGGCAGTTCTTATGTTGGCCAGTCTAGCAAATGCCGCTGATGATATTCTTTTAATGTGGGCCTCTGGGGACAGGTTCGGTGTGATATCAACTCCCAGATCTTTTTCTCTATTTGAATCTAGCAGGATTTCACCTCCCAGATGATACCTTGTGTTCAGCCTCCTGCTCCCTTCTCCTAATTTCATTACCTTACACTTTCCTGAGTTAAATTTAGCAGCCATTTTCTAGACCATTCCTCCAGTTTGTCCAGGTCATCCTGTAGTCTCTGTCTATCTTCATCCGTCTTGATTCTTCTCATAATTTTTGCATCATCAGCAAACATTGAGTGGAACGAGTCTATACCCTCCGGAAGATCGTTTACATATATTAGAAACAGGATGGGTCCAAATACTGAGCCCTGTGGGACTCCGCTGGTGACATCTCGCTACTCTGATGTCTCCCCACCTCACCGTTACTCGATGTTTCCTGTTGCTTAAGTACTCCCTTATCCACTGGAGCACCTTACCTTTTACTCCTGCCTGTTGCTCCAACTGTTTTAACAGCCTTTTATGGGGTACTGTGTCAAAGGCTTTTTGGCAGTACAGGAAAATGCAGTCGGGCCACCCTTCTCTTTCCTGCCTAATTTTTGTTGCCTGGTCATAGAATTCTATTAAACCTGTGAGGCACGATTTACCATCTCTGAACCCATGTTGCTGGTGTGTTACAAAGTTATTTCCCTCCAGATACTCTACGAACCTTTTCCTCACGATCTTCTCCATCACCTTGCATGGTATACAAGTTAGGGAAACTGGCCTGTAGTTCAGTGCCTCGTGCCTGTCACCCTTCTTGTATATTGGGACTACGTTAGCTGTGTTCCTACTTTCTGGTAAATCTCCTGTTTCCAGTGACCTGTTATACACCATAGAGAGTGGTACACTTAGTGCTTCTGCACCTTCCTTTAGTATCCATGGTGAGATTCTGTCAGGCCCAACACTCTTTGTCACATCCAGCTCCAACAGACACCTTTTGACCTCATCACTGGTGAGGTCAAATTCCTCCAAGGTTGCTTGGTTTGCCTCCTCCTCATTCAGTGAAGGGGCTTCTCCTTGTTCTATTGTGAAGACCTCCTGGAATCTCTTGTTGAGTTCTTCACACACCTCCGTGTCATTCTCTGTGTACCTGTTCTCCCCTTTTCTCAGTTTCATCACTTGTTCCTTCACTGCAGTTTTCCTCCTGATGTGGCTGTGGAGCAGCTTTGGTTGGGTTTTGGCTTTACTCGCTATGTCATTTTCAAACTATCTCTCTGCTTCCCTCCTCACCCTGAGGTACTCTTTTCTGGCCCTCTGATATCTCTCCCTGCTCTCCGGTGTTCTGTTATTTCTGTAGTTTCTCCATGTTCCTTTACTCAGTTGCTTCGCAGCCATGCATTCCTGGTTGAACCGTGGGTTTTTCTGTTGTTTTCGTTTTTCTCCTTTTGGACGAGAATAAACCTGTCTGCAGCTTTCTGGCACTTCTGGGTGACACAATCCATCATGTCCTGCACATTCTTGTCTCTAAGTTCTGTTTCCCATGGTATTCCCCTGAGGAAGTTCCTCATCTCGTCATATTTTTCTCTTCGGTAATTTAGTCTTTTTCCCTCTGATCCCATTCTTGAATAGGTTATCCCTACCTCTACCAAGTACTCAAAAGTCAGTACACTGTGGTCACTCATTCCTATGTGGGCTTCAACTTTGACTTCCCTTACTTCTGACTCATTCAGGGTGAATATCAAGTCGAGTCCAGCTGGTTCATCATTGCCTCTCACTCCTGTGGGTTCCTTGACATGCTGGCTCAGAAAGTTTCTAGTGTGTGTGTGTGTGTGTGTGTGTTTGTGTGTGGGGTGGATGGTGTATGGTGGTGGGGGGATTGGCGGTGTGATCTTTTGATTCTAAGGTGACAGAAACTAGTGCCTACATGAGCCGTATTCGTCAAGATTCTTTACTTTCTTTAGCTAGTATCCAAGACTACTTGTTATACTAAAAACACTGCACACACAAAACCACAAACACTGGAGTGTGTGTATGGGGAGGTTAGGGGGAGAGATATTGGGAGGAAGGGGAGAGGAACAGAAGAGATCTATTTGTGTATGTTTAATGGGGGAGAGGGAGAAGGAGGAGGGTGAGAAATTGGAGGTATGGTCAGTTGTCCAACAGTTGTCAACTAAGTGTCAAAGGCCGCTATCTAGCCAGTTCCCATAGGGTAGTGTTTTGGGTAAGATGGGGTGGGAAAGAAGGGGGGGGGTATCCTGTTGCTGGCGTGATGTTTCACATACGTAAAAACCGTTTCGTATTTTGATTTACTCCATCCCTTTACTGTGTGTGTGTGTGTGTGTGTGTGTGTGTGTGTGTGTGTGTGTGTGTGTGTGTGTGTGTGTGTGTGTGTGTGTGTGTGTGTGTGTGTACTTACCTATTTGTGCTTGCGGGGGTTGAGCTTTGGCTCTTTGGTCCCGCCTCTCAACTGTCAATCAACTGGTGTACAGATTCCTGAGCCTACTTGGCTCTATCATATCTACATTTAAAACTGTGTATGGAGTCAGCCTCCACCACATCACTGCCTAATGCATTCCATCCGTTAACTACTCTGACACTGAAAAAGTTCCTTCTAACGTCTCTGTGGCTCATGTGAGTACTCAGTTTCCACTTGTGTCCCCTTGTTCGCGTCCCACCAGTGTTGAATAGTTTATCCTTGTTTACCCGGTCGATTCCTCTGAGGATTTTGTAGGTTGTGATCATGTCTCCCCTTACTCTTCTGTCTTCCAGTGTCCTAAGGTGCATTTCCCGCAGCCTTTCCTCGTAACTCATGCCTCTTAGTTCTGGGACTAGTCTAGTGGCATACCTTTGGACTTTTTCCAGCTTCGTCTTGTGCTTGACAAGGTACGGGCTCCATGCTGGGGCCGCATACTCCAGGATTGGTCTTACATATGTGGTGTACAAGATTCTGAATGATTCCTTACACAGGTTCCTGAACGCTGTTCTGATGTTAGCCAGCCTCGCATATGCCGCAGACGTTATTCTTTTTATGTGGGCTTCAGGAGACAGGTTTGGTGTGATATCAACTCCTAGATCTTTCTCTCTGTTCGTTTCATTAAGTACTTCATCTCCTATTCTGTATCCTGTGTTTGGCCTCCTATTTCCACCACCTAGTTTCATTACTTTGCATTTACTCGGGTTGAACTTCAACAGCCATTTGTTGGACCATTCACTCAGTCTGTCTAGGTCATCTTGTAGCCTCCTACTATCGTCCTCAGTTTCAATCCTCCTCATAATTTTTGCATCATCGGCAAACATTGAGAGAAACGATTCTATACCCTCTGGAAGATCATTTACATATATCAGAAACAGTATAGGTCCAAGGACTGACCCCCTGCGGTACTCCACTCGTAACGTCTCGCCAATCTGAGACCTCACCCCTCACACTGACTCGTTGTCTCCTGTTGCTTAGGTACTCCTGTATCCAACGGAGTACCTTCCCTTTCACTCCAGCCTGCCTCTCCAGTTTTTTCACTAGCCTCTTGTGTGGCACAGTGTCAAAGGCTTTCTGACAATCCAAAAATATGCAGTTTGCCAACCCTTCTCTTTCTTGCCTTTTTTTGTTGCCTGGACGTAGAATTCAAGTAACCCTGTGAGGCACGACCTGCCATCCCTGAATCCATGTTGATGCTGTGTTACAAAGTTCTTTCGCTCCAGATGTTCCACTAGCTTTCTACGCACAATCTTCTCCATCAACTTGCATGGTATGCAGGTTAGGGACACTGGTCTGTAATTCAGTGCCTCCTGTCTATCCCCTTTCTTGTATATCGGGACTACGTTAGCTGCTTTCCAAATTTCTGGCAGTTCCCCTGTTGCCAGTGATTTGTTATACACCATGGAGAGCGGGAGGCACAGTTCTTCTGCTCCTTCCTTTAGTATCCAAGGGAAGATTCCATCTGGACCTATTGCCTTTGTCACATCCAATTCTAGTAAACACTTCCTTACTTCCCCGCTGGTAATCTCAAACTCTTCCAGTGGTTCCTGGTTAGCTATTCCCTCTCTTATCTCTGGGATTTCTCCTTGCTCTAAGGTGAAGACCTCCTGGAATTTCTTATTCAGTTCCTCACACACTTCCTTGTCGTTTGTAGTGAATCCTTCTTCCCCTAACCTTAATTTCATAACCTGTTCCTTTACTGTTGTTTTTCTCCTGATGTGGCTATGCAGCAATTTAGGCTGAGTCTTTGCCTTGCTTGCGATGTCATTTTCGTATTGTCTTTCTGCCTCTCTTCTCATCCTAACATATTCATTCCTGGCATTCTGGTATCTTTCTCTGCTCTCCAGTGTCCTGTTATTCCTATAGTTTCTCCATGCCCTTTTACTTTGCTGCTTAGCTAGCCTACATCTCGGATTAAACCATTGGTTTCTCATCTTCATTTCACTGTTTTCCTTTTGGACTGGGACAAACTTGTTTGCTGCATCCTTGCATTTTTGCGTGATGTATTCCATCATATCTTGGGCCGTCTTTTCCCTGAGCTCTGTTTCCCATGCTATATCTGCTAGGCATTTTCTTATCTCCTCATAGTTTCCCTTTCGGTATGCTAACCTTTTGGTTTCGGTATCCCTTCTCGAGTATGTGTATGTGTGTGTGTGTATGTGTGTGTGTGTTTGCTTGTGTGTGTGTGTTTGCTTGTGTATGTGTTTGCTTGTGAGTGTGAGTGTCACGAGGGTCTCCTATGTGTCACACTTCTACCCAGAATGAGCCACTTTGTGAGTCTAAATATATATGATAAACTGAACAAGATTTCTCTTATAATTAACCTTACTGTACATCAGTTAACTGACAGGAGCAGGCAGTACTCACCGGCCAAAACCGTCCCGCTCACACAACCATGTGAGTTTATAATTATGTCCTTATGTCGTGAACATCAGTGGATTCGTCGTCTCTCCACGTGGTGTTGAGTCCCACTCTTCCACTGAGTGTCAGTGGATCGGTGCTGCTGGTTGTTTCAGTATGCTGTATCCTTTCGCCTGTTGTGTTACCGTTCACTAATTTACTGTATCACTGTTCTCAATAGCCCAATTATACCTTGATACAAATATGTAAACATCGGCCTCGTGGCCCTGTGTGGTGACCTGTTGATGTCTGGACTCACCATACGAGCTTAGTGGTTCGCTATGGTGAGCACAAAAGTAAATATTTATATATAACGTGTATATATAGTGTAATAACAGCAAAAGGAGTATGTTGGGAGGAGCCATTTTGGTGAGGAAGGGAGTGAGGCTGTCGTCTGCTGGCTGGTGTGTGACATGTCATGCCATGTATTGTGGCAACTATGCTGTTTGGACACCATACCAGCCTAATTGTACAATTGTGGTGTATAAAAGATTAAGATACTTATATAAAACGTGTGGATATAGTTTAATTAATGCACAAACAGTATTGTGGGAGGAGGAATGCTGGCGAATAAGGTGTTGAAGGTGTGAGGGAGATGGCGTCTGCTGGCTGGGTCTGGCAGTTCACTCTTGTTGTTTGGACTCACCATTCCAGTTTTGTGGTTCGCTATGGTGGACACAAATGTATATACCTATATATAACCTGTGTATATATAGTGTAATAACAGTAAAAGGATATGCTGGGAGGAGACATTTTGGTGAGGGAGGTGTTAGTGTGGGAGGGAGTGAGGCTGTCGTCTGCTGTGTCACTTGTCATGCAGAGTCTTGTGGCCACTATGTTGATTGGACATCATACCAGCTTTGTTGTACAATTATGTTGAATAAAACATGTAGATACGTATATATAACGTGTGTGTGTGTATATAGCGTATTAACAGCATAAACAGTATAGTGGGAGGAGGATTTTTGGTGAGTGAGGTAGCATGGTCTGCTAGATGTGATATTGGCGGCCACTATATTGTTTGGACACCATACCAGATTAGTAGTACATTTGGTTTACACATTTTTATTATATAAATATAACACATTACACACTATTGAATTTTATTACTGCAAAAAAAGTGAGAAAAAATCAGAGACATTGAAATAATTAGGTAATAATGTCGTTGTGTCAACTGTTGCCTGCCGCGAGGTGGAGAAGACTGTCAGAGGATGCTTACTCTGTCAACGCTTTAATTTTGCCAGACTTTCCCGCTTTATTGCAGCCAAAATATGTCACCTACGATTTGATTTTGATTTTCCCATGATCAGGAAACACAAATGAGCATTTTTATATGATGAAACAAAAATTTTTAATAATATAATTTCTTGCGCCTGGTGGTGTTGAAGGGTATTAAGGCAAGCGCCTCGCAGGGGTTATTGATTAAGTCTACCGTATAATTATGGTAAGATTTAAATATAAAATCCCTCAAAATGTGTGAAGGGAAGTTTACTGGTGAAAAAGTTATAAAATGCACTCTGCTGAAATGTAATATATACAATTATTTAATTTTATAATTATTAATCAAATCAATTACAGGTAGATTTCCCCCAAATAATTTATGGACCTTCGAACTGGATGAACCAGAAATGCTACACTGGTTCATCAAATACAGAAATTATTGGATCTTGAGCAACAAATATAATTTACAAGCCTTTGAACCTAGATGGGTACTTAATGATCCTAGATCACACTGGTCCATCAAATTAAATAAACCAGTCCAATGAATCAATAATATATTAAACACATATCGCCAGTCATAGACTGGTCAGTAGCCTAGACTCACAGCCGTTTCGTGGAGCTTATCCACCAAATTCGTGGAGTGTGATATCCATGGAGTTTTATCACATAAATTAAATAAAACCAAACTGTGGCTTTATTTTTACAGAGTTTATCTACTAGATTGTGGTGTTTAATTTCCCGAAAGGTCAGTAATAAAATAATTATTACTACCAAAATAACACCGGTGGTTAATGAGAGGCTACCAACAACAATTGTGTATATAATTTATCTAAGAAGAAAAGTATTTAAAATATAAACTAAAATTCCAATTAAAATATATAGCACTTTGTGTCTATTACACAATATTTTAGCAGCTAGATCCCAACCCCTTTTTAGGGAAGGATTTTACCATTGACTAGTGATGCTGGAAATTTCCAACACTAATAAACTACTATTGTATTATAATAAATCATTATCATTATATACTAACTACAGTAGTTACTAATTTCACTAACGGTAGTGTCAACATAAATTAACCATTGCATCTGCGTATTAATGCTAGAATTCCCATGAAATCGAGTAGCAACATTGCGTCAGATAATGTCCAGTTAGACACATTTATTACCAATGGATTAGAGAATTGAATGTGGTTATCTAAAATTATCAGTATTCCGTGTAATAATTACCTACGGATAATATAACTCCCAATAATCTAAAACCGAGAGTTATTAACTGAAATAGTTATGTGGTAGCAGTTTTCTCTGTTACGTGCGAATGCCATGGAGAAAATAAATTCTTCTCCATTTCTCGTTTAACACCATAAAACGAGAATATGACAATATTTAAATCCCTATAATTGCAACTCAGTTCTCGTTAACGTATTAAATCCATAATTGCCCGGAAAAGAATTATTCGTGATTAATAATTTCTGTGGTGAATGCGAGAGACGGGTTGAGGGAGGCGGCGACGCCATTGTGCGAGAGACGGGTTGAGGGAGGCGGCGACGCCATTGTGCGAGAGAAGGCATCTCTGGCATGAAGAATGGGGAGACACGTGGTAGTGACTGGGGAATTTATCGGCAAGAATTACGTTGATACTCGGTCAATAGTTAATAATTACTTATTAACGTGTTCTATAGTGCCCAGCCAGTTAATAACGCGTCAACAATTGAAGCCAAGACCGTAATTACATGTACACAGCAGTGGACGTCAGGGACTGGCTGACGCGGTTTCGGCAGACCTCAGTATTTAATACGCTCATGTTAAGTATATGTTTCTCGTTTGATGCATCATCCTAGATTATATATTTGTGAGTAGTCTGTCGTCATATAGCGATGATACCCAATATACAACGTTAGTAAAATTTCGACAATTTCCTCAGTTTTCATGAATATTGAAAATAAAACGTAGCCTATTCAAATGCTACTTAAATTTCTTTAATTTCAGCATGTATACGAGGAGTCATCAAGTTGTTTCTCATCATTTGTGATATTCACCTCGAGTTCTTTCTTTGTGGAGATCCTGTGACCACGAGGACGAATGACGAAATGATGTTACAGAAATCATCTTAAAGCCAAGACATTTTTTCGTACAAATTTATTTAATATGATTATTGATTCTTATATAATTCCTGTAGAATCTTTACAGTGAATAGATTATTACCAGAAATGATGATTGGTAATTAATGTGTTTTGCTCTGACTGTTGCTCAGTAATTCATGATCTTTAATATTCACAATTTGAGTTCTCATATTTTGAATCTATAGTAGTTTAGATTAATTATATCCTTTACTCAACAATGAACTGGTGGCGAACCACACTGGTTCCTAGATATATATGAATTTCTAGAAATACCCCCCAATGTAGGTCTTTGAGGCTCTGACTTTAATTAATTAATAATACATTCCATTCATTATTTCAAGTGATTATTCTCTTAATGATTATCCATAGACACTGGTTCTCTAGTGTTATTCTAATGATCACTTCTATAAGTTTTTCCTCTTTTCTCAAAAGTGGGTGGTCCTTCGATTTATTAAATCCAATAAGTTAATAATTGAATATATGAGTTAAGCCCCAGATATCCCATAAGTGTTGAACTAAATACTGATCAACCTAGTCCCATTTATATTACCATAGCCTAGTGTTGTACTAAATATTGAACAACCTAACACCATTAATTAATTATGCAGGCCCTTATATCTGGTGGGATCAATACCAGCATAAGTTGTGTTGTGTATCAATAATTATTTTCATATTTTATATATTTACCTATAATCATTTCACCGTTTAGTGTTAATGAGTGTCTCTGTACCAACCAAGCATGATAAAGAAAGGCTAACTTGCAGTACTCCTACAGGGACACACCTCCTATTTACTGGCAATCAGGGATAAAGAGATGCAATCACCTGTTCGACACACAAAGAAGACAAGTAGTAGTAAGGAGGGTATACAAAGTGGATAGGCACCTGGTGCCACATGAAGGGCCAGATTTTACACATACTAATGAGTTAGTATGTTATTATGCCGTATTTTATTATGTATCATTTAAATACATTGCCCAATGGCAATATTCTTATGTCCCTTTGTACAAAAAACTGACAACCACATTTTTTTCTCTCTCCTTTGTTTCTATTCGGATTTTGTTGTGACTTCTACATCTTGGAGAACGCAAGTTGTAACGAAATTGGTCAACGTGTTAAATCGCGCACCCCGCGCGCCACCCCCTCTACCATACGATTTGGGTCCCAGCGTTTCACGGGAGCGTGCGTTAATTCCGAAAAGTGTATGCTCTCTTCAACTTTGTCACCTCAATTCTCGTTCTACGAGATTAAATTTGGTATCATTGTGTTCGAAATAGAATCCTCTACAGTACTAAATGCATATAAACTCCAAAATCCCTGCTAATTACCCGCAGCAAGCAGAGAAAGTGCGAACGAGTTACCCAGGAGCTCGCAAACGCGATAAAATGTTTTCGCTATTTTCACTCTAGTCACCTCAATTTTTGTTCTAGGTCTTTCATTTTGGTCTCAATGGGTTCGCAATAGAATTCTCTAGAGTAACATTAGCATATAAAATAAAAAACCTGGTCACGCTCCAACCGCCGACGAGTTGAAGACGAGCCATGTGTTAGCCAGGAGTGAGCTCTCAGACGCCTTCCAGCTACACTCCCAATTCCCGCCCACAAATGTTTAGTATTATTTCCTGGTGATAATCTCAATTTTCGTGTTACAGCGCTCATTTAGGTATGAAAATGTTCCTAATAGAATTCTTTAGATGGATGTTGCAGCAGAAGCACCACTAGTGATAATCACAGCCTCGTCTTCTGACTCAGAAGATGAAGGTAAGTCTGCAGGTACAAGTGAAGTGAATAGTGGGCGCCTCACACCTGAAGGTCCTGCTGTTGGAGGTCTGGGTGTTGATGGTCCTGGTGTTGCAACATTGGCTCCAGTGGCATTGACATCAGCAGCATGTGGGATGTCATCGTCTTCCTCAGACCAGTTACTAGACTTATAGAACAATAGTGCAGCAATGACTAGTTCGTGGAAATGGAGTAATGTCAGTTTCCTTCTATCTGTTGTGTAGTAGTTATACATCACAAAAACATTGTAGATAGCCATTTGCACAAAATAAAAGGTCATTTTCTTCGTCCATTTGTGTGTTTTCCTTGTGAAGTGATAATATTTGATCATTTGGTCAAAGTGATCAACACCTTTCATGTTTGTATTGTAGTCAACGTTTTCTGCGTTGAACCTGTTGTGTTTCTGTATTGTGGCAATTTGTTATGAGTGAAAAAATTCGTTTATCTTTCCACAAAATTATGAAAGTATTGTCCTTGCGTTTGAATAAAGTTTTATCTACTGGCACTTTACCCTTTGCTTGCATCTGAAGAGATTTAGGTGCACCACGCAGTAGTCTGAGGGTACCACAGGTGTATAACCCTACTTGAAGCAGTGCCTCACTCAATCTGACCGAATTGTAATAGTTGTCCATATATAAATGGTAACCTTTATCCTTCAGTGGTTCAATCAAGGCCATAACTGTGTCAATCGTCGTTTTCCGAACTCCTAAATAGATTTCAAAATCATAAATGTAGCCACTGGTGGCTTCAGCTAGCATGTAGAGCCTTATTCCGTATGTATCTGGTTTATTGGGATTATAGGTCTTGAAAGATAGACGGCCACGCCATGGCATTGTCCCTTCATCCAAACTCAATTTTTTATTGGGGATGTATATTCTCTTGAATCTATTCAGGAGATATTGCATGAGTGAGCGAACTTTGATAAGTTTGTCAACTCCTTGGCCTGGTGGTATTATTGTTATAAACACTTATTGTTATAAACATGGAAATATTTAGCAATCATTTCAAATCGCTTACCAGTGATGAAGGTGTTGAAACATGGTATGTGCCAGAATCTGCTTGTTTGCCAATACATTCTAAGTCTTGGCAAAGGGCAAATACCCATCAAGATCGTCAGTCCCAAATATCTAGCAATTTCTTTCTCTGTCACTGGTTGCCATCTGTGCTTTGTCCTTTGCCCAGTACCTGCCTTACTTTGGGAAGCATATAAATTTGTTTCATAGGCAATATATTTCAGCAATTTTTGAGTCAGAAAGAGTTGAATGAAACCAAGAACAGTGGAAGGTACAGGAACAGTCAAGCCTGGTGTACCTGTAAAATTGTCCACAAAGGGTGCAGTATTGTCACTACACCATCCATCATCAAAATCTGTTGGTGCTGGGGTACGTGTGGTACGTCTGTCTCTGGCACGAGCTCCAGTACCGCGCCGTGCACTAGTGGCAGTCTCGACCTCAGATTCCTCACTTTCATCACTATCAAAATCCTCATCGGTCGTCTCTGTTTCTAAATGTTCACTACTTGCATCAGTATCAATACCGACATTAGTTTCATCACTAGATGACCCAGACAAATCGTCAAATACAGCCTGAAACTTAGAGGGAGTTAGTCTCACATGCTTGTACTTCTTCTGTACACTAATCAGCTTCTGCTTTTCATGCCTTTCTTTCGCAATTTTCTTCCTGGAAGGGCCTTGTTCATGATCACTATCCATCATGGAGTAAGCGTAGATAGTTTCTAAAGCCGCAGTAAGAAATATAGCCACGGAAAATAGCCGAAATGTTCACACGTTTGAGACGCGAGGGGAGATGACACCGGTCACAACAGTGGAGCGAAAACAATGGGCCGACGGCGTGTGCCGCGCCGCCTGCGGGCCACTAGGCGCAACAAAGAAAATGGGAAACATCGGCGCGCATTTTAAACCCAGTCACAAAAAATCGGATAAAAACCTGATTTTTGGCGAATATTTAAAGTGGATGACGCAATGCTGCGTCATCCCCGGCATTACCGACAGGAAATGGTTGACGCAATGCTGCGTCATACCCAGGCGAAAGTGTAATATTAATAATGTTATATAACAAATATAACAAAATAACAGGTGGCAGAATTTGTGACTAATTTTTTGGGGGTAGATATATTTACAGATTTCAAATTCTATTATCTTTGTCTCTTTAGGTTGTATTGTTGAATGAGGACCATATTAGGGTCTTATTACTTTTATATGGGCAATAGTTTCCACAATATATATGTTTGTTAGAAGAACATAAGAATGAAGGTAATTACAGAAGGTCTGTTGGCCCATATGAGGCAGCTCCTATTTATGTCCACCCAGTCTCATTCATATATATGTCGAACCTACTATTAGACAGTTAAGGAGCACAGTGTCTGTTATACAGTTATCCCTAACATATACCTATATTTTTTTTGGGGGGGGGGGGGGGAAGTAATGTAAATATGGTGAGAATCGGTCAGAAACTGAATTTTTTATCAGGTCTCAAATTTAATATTCCTGTTTTAGAGATAATTGAAGTTGAAGTTATTGAAAATGAATAATTCGAATAATGCAAAGGTATATGGATGCCTTAGAATTAAGAACTTTGCACATAGTGTGTAAATATGGTGGGAATCGGACAGAAGCTTAATTTTTTACCAGGTCTCATATTTGAAATTCCGGTTTTAGAGATAATTGAAGTTGAAGTTATTGAAAATTAATATGGTAGTTCTAATTAAAGAATTTTCTTCTATGTTTTAGTAAACATTTGTTGGGATTTGTACTCGAGTGTGTGAAAGTTATAGGTCAATATGTGTTTAGATGAAGTTTAGGTTTATGAAAAATCAATTGTAATGAGATTGTTGAACAGACAACTGTGCACTTTATATGTAAATATGGTTCGAATAGGTCAGAAACTCGATATTTTTATGCTTATTACAGTTGAAACTCTAGTTATAGTCATAATTGAAGTTGAAGTTATCGACAATGAATAATGTAGTATTCATTAATTTTCTAGTATGTTTTAATAAGCATTGTTTAATATTCATACTCAAATATGTGAAAGTTGTCAGTAAATATGTGTTGAAATAATGTCAAGAAAAAATAACCCAAAAAAAACAAATATAAAGGTAATTATAATAATTAAAATTAAATATGGGATATATTTAGGGGTCTACTTTATGTAAGTGAAAAGTCCTGATCTTGTCCCTAATCATCGAAACCACCAAAAGAGGCAAAGAAAACTGAGCTTGAAATCTGTGAAAAAGTAAGCCAAAAAAAAAATCAAAGTTCTGCAAGTTGTAACTGATTTATTTGTTGACCAATTTAATTTTATCTTCACATAGGTAAGGACAATTATACACTCTCCAGGATGTAGAGGTTACACCAAAATTTCATAATAAACAAAGGAGAAAAAAAATGAAAAAAGAAATTTCCCCTAAAAAAAAATATTTGGGGACATTGGTGCAAGTAACAGATATTAACATTGGGCAATGTATTTATATGATGTATAACAAAATAACATACTTACTCCTTACTATGTGTGTTGTTAAGTATTACGTAGCAATGATATAATGGCACCAGCTGCATATCCTCCTTATGGAAACTTCTAACTATTTTTCTTCTTATTTGTACGTCGGACAGGTGCTTGTATCTCTTTATTACTGCATTATTCTTCAGTTCCTGTTATTAGGAGCTGTTCCCCTTATCAACAAAACGTTCTTCGGTTTAAAAAATTCGTCTAAAATAAATTTCTGAAAATATTTTAATGAAACTTTCACGACACTGAAGATAATAAGATTGAGATTTGTTTAAGATTTATAAGTAATTGTTACATAATTCGTTTATTTTTCGCTTCTTGACCCCTAAGGCTGAGCAGCCTACGGGTTACTGTACAATAACCTCGGAGGTAGTATTTTAGCCTGGTGATATAAAACTGACCCTTGGCTACTATCGTTAGTAATTGCTCAAGATTATAAGCAAGTACCCTACTTACATTAGGAACAATATAATAGGCCCTATAAATTCCAACCAAGCAGTCAACACAGCTGATCTAGAAACAAAACTGAAAAGGACCCAAAACGACATAAGGGTCACTTAATGTTACGGCCCTATTGGGTCGCAACTGGGTTCTTTCTCTGATGTTAGTAGAGTTTGGGTGTCCGGCCCCAAGCTAGTAGTGGCTTTCAAGGGGTGTGTTCCGTAACGCAAGTAAATTAAAGGGGAAGGGATACAAATTCTCTAAATTAAATATATAATTACCATCACCAATAAATAAATATATAAATTATCACACGGGGGGTATAAACACTATAATGTACAGTATGGTCTTCCTCTGAAGACGCGGAGTGTTCCACGGTGCTCAACGATGCTTAGCCCTTGGTCCTCTTCTTGTGGCCTCACGATGAATCCGTAGATTCTCTAGACTACCCCGGCCACAGGCCAGCCAAATCATAGTCCCACTGGGTGCACCGTCGTGGAGGCCTTCAACCACAAATCCAGCCTGTAGCTGGCAGGTTCCAATCAGCTACGCTGCGTAGGCCACTCCACGACCGATACTAGGGTTGCGAGCCCTAGGCAGGAGCCTCGTGTGATTCCACAGATCACTATCCTCACCACAACACCCCAGTGGCTAGTCTTCTCCGCCAGTCAGCCCCGGGTACGACAATCCCTGGTTCTGCCACCTCACAGGCAGGCTAACACAACAGTGTTCATCCGGGGGGTGACTCACAGCTTCTATAGCAAACTCGTGGCGATACTACGGCTGCCTTGGGTAGACTGATCCAACGTCCACTACAGCAATCCCAGGTCGACTCTGTAATCAGACACGTCATCAGTACTGGTTACACTCTAGGGCACCTCAATTACAGGCTTAGACGCAAACGCCCACCTATCCACACCATAGATGGCGTTGCTGTCTAAGCGTCACCTCACCAGAGGTCAGCAGCGGCTATGTTACGAGCTGATTAGGACGGGAAACCAGCCCCTGTGGCCGGTATATCCCGCCCTTGCTAGATGGCATCGTCCATTTGGAGGGGTTTTTGGGAGCTGACCGGCAGATGGCGTTGTCGTCACTGCTCCGTGCTAGGACGCTGGGCTTGGGTCCGTAACACTTAACAAGACAGATTAATAAATGCCATGATCTGTCACAACAAACTCCAGTTGAACATATTGAACTAAAAACCTACTTGCAAGTTGCAACAAGTATGAGCAAGTCAAACGCCAAACAGAAAGTATTTGGCTGAATTTGCCAACACCAATGCAAGTACTGGTGTATTATATGGTATTATGGATGATCTGGCAAGTTATGAGGATGACACTTGTTGGGGTTTCACCTCTCTACCCTTACTCTGGGGTGAGCAATAGTTATGCTCAAGGTCACTCACCGTAGCCCTGCGGGTCTTCACTCGATCCTCACGGCGCCACTGCACGCCAGGAGAGTCTCCCAGTCGATCTTAACGGCCTCTTATTAAGAAAGAGTGAGAACACGACTCGTTCACTTGACTGTCGTGTGCCCTCCCCAACAATCGGGCTCTACGGTTAACCACAAGGTCGCCAACTGGTGTTTTAGGTGGCCAGTAACACCATCAGTGAACTGGTGGAACTAGTGGTAGCCTTGGCAAGGTCACACTCAAAAGATCAGGAATCAGGCAGGTACTTATTGTTATCACTCAATGCTTTCAGTATAATGTAGCCACAAGATCAATGGAGGGAATGATAAAAACACAAAGATAGTTTTGTATTTTACTTAAAATGTATGAAAGATGTCACAAAGGCCAAACAACAACAAATAAGTCAACTGATCCCGACGCGGCCGGAAGTTCCCACGGATACTATGCGATCACTATGGGGGCAACACCTCCCCTCCTCTTCAAGTGTCAAGAACAGCTGATCGCCTGGCCCGCGCGCGGAAGCTCTTTGCTTGTTTTCAGATTCACGCGCGCTGTTTCCTTAAGTTCTCCAATATTACTATGAACTCGCGCACACGATATTGGCTACAATAGCATGTATCACTTGGTTACACTGTACTCAGGCTCAAACAGTCTTTTCTACCATCAATGCTATCATGACTCACAGTAATGGTCCTACACTGTTATTCATCCAACAATATATTATGAAATATTAACCCTGGAGTTTTCAGTACTTTCTCTCGTGGGCGATAACGCAATAATTCACTGTACTCACAAATGGTTATTCACTGAATGAACATAGACATATATATGGTATATAAACCAAACATCAATACATATCAATACATGGAAAATAAATAGTTTCTGGGCACACAGCCTAACTTTCAAATAATGGCATAATATTATATATAATTTACCACTATATGTTCATATCAAAATCTATAGAAAGATATACACAACACAGTAAATTTATCACTTGTTCCTGGTGCCTGTACACACCAATAATCAACATGAATATTACAAGTACTCTTGATAGTACTGTCTAGCACACTGGTGCTTTACCATGACATGGGTGAGACTTGCTCACGACATATAAAATCCTCAGGCTAGATAATATAGCCGAATAATATAGCTAACTAAAGGGGAATGGGGAGGGAACTAGAAACACCTACTTCACCCTATCCTCCGATGAGAGTCGAGATGCAGCTCCTGGTCCTCGTGTCGGGAACGCCCCCACACTACACGTCGTTGTGTCCTACCAGAGCCTCTCGTCGTCCCACCGTTTAGCGCGTCGTCTCCGTGCCTCCTCACTGCAGGTCCGTCCTCCTTCTTAACTTCTTGAAGGTTGGAGTCGGTCTCCTGGCCGTCGTCTTCTCCCAGCAATGGCTGTCGCCTACGTCTCAGCTACAGTCGTCCGGTTTCCCCAAATAGTCCTCTCTTCCTCAGCTACCCAGTGGCTCTGTTAGCCACTACGCTGTCACGAACTGGTGAATTGCCACAGACGTCGACATACGTCACTGCACGGCTTCACTGCTTCTTGCACAGCACCTGACTGGAGCACTTGTTGCTCAAATAACCGTCAATTCCCTCTTCTGGTTCAACACATGAACTAGGGAAGACTTCTCAGAGTACTGGCGGACTTCAGGTGACGCGTAAATCCACGGGAGCGGGAAACGACTGTCCAACTGACAGGACCACTCGTCGCACGTCCGACCTCTATGACGTGTCGTGTCTGACTGCTGGCGCCAGCCCGGCTCGCGGGCCGGACCCCCTTCCTTCGTGACGTCACTTTTGCTACGGGAGGTTTTCATTGGCTCCCGGTGCCACATTGCTGTCGGTGACCAATCCGGTGCCACTGACGTCACACGGTTTTGGCGGGAGATCAGGGAGGCCAGCGCCATCTTGGCTCCCTAAAGGGCCTAAACCACAGGCCAAAATATTACTATTTCACAAATTTCTCGGCTCTCCGAGAATACTTCACTCTCCCATATATCAAATTGTAGCCTGCAACGTAGAGAACGTTCGGGAAAAGTAGACATGACTCTTACTGCAGGCGTGGGAGAATTACAAGGGGGGGAACACCGTCACACACTCAAGCCAGGTTAAAGCCTTTTGTCAAATTAATTGCCCAGAGTAAAGCCACAAAAATAGCTGCAACTAATACTACTCAACCAGAAGTTAAACGACCTTCAGTCAGTTTACCCACATTCTTTGGAACTGAGGATGAAAATTGGGAAAACATCTGGAATTAATTTGTTGATGCTGTGGATTCTAAACCCAAAATTCATAAAACCACCAAATTCACATACCTACGCAGTCAACTTAAAGGTGAAACTGAAAAGGTGGTAACAAATTTAACCCTAAATAGTGACAGCTATGATCTTGCAGTTCAGCTCCTTAAAGATAATTATGATAACACAGAGCGAGCTGTCACACATTTAGTTTAAAAATTTTGGACTTGCCCCCAACTAATGAAACCACTGACTAACTCCAAGCCTTCAGATTGTAGCTTGAGTCATTACAAAAAGCACTCAGCCTTAAGGTTGATATAAATAGTGCTGAGTGGTTAACTAAAGTTAACGTATGATGCAAATAACCCAGTGAGACTATGGATAGGTTGAGTTCCCTGTATAGCATATATTCTCTGACAGTTCAAGAGATTACAAAAGGTTTACGCTCTGTTGTAGAATGACAGCGAGCAAATACAGATAGTAAACCAACAACCAAACCCTCGTTAATCACCAATAATAAACCACAGAGTATACCCAGTACTGTAACTAAACATAAAACATCTAACTCCTCTCCACAAGGGAAATTTGGCAGTGTGGGCACATATGCATTGTGGTCCCTCAGAGTCTTGTAGCGAGTAGATTAGGTCACTCATATACTAGCTCCAAACTCATTAGCCTAATGAGAAAGTAGCACAACTCTCAGTAGCACTAATGACTAAACTCAAACCTTTTCTCTAATTACAGTTAACATTCCTTCCATCCTTCCAACCTATTGTAGGATGATGAGGGGAGGTGTGGTCTAAACATATAAGCGATCGAGAAGCGAATAATCATGAGAATAATTTCCACAGTGATTCAGTTAACTTCATTTCATACGCTTGAGAGTTACCACACACTTTCTACCTCAAGAATGTAGCACTCGACATATTCAGTTCTATCCGACCCCAAGACGCTTCAACTTCGATACAGAACAGACAGTAAACTCCGACTGCATCGAACTCTGTGTCAAAGCCAAAGCATCTTGGGGTCGGTTAGAACTGAATATGCCGAGTACTACATTTTTGAGGTAGAAAGTGTGTGGTAACTCCCAAGTGTATGTAGTGAAGTTAACTGAATCACTGTGGAAATTGTACTGATGATTACACACTTCTTGGTCGCTTATATGATTGGACTACACCTCATCTAAACCTAATCCAATAGGTTAGAAGGAATGTTAACTGTATTTACGGAAATGATTTGAGTTTAGTCATTAGTGCTACTGAGAAATGTTCTTCTCTCTCATTAAGCTCATGAGATTGGAGCGAGTATATTATTGGCATAATCTACTAGCTACAGTCTACAGTTACTGTTTCACCCAAGGTGGTGACTCCCAAATGTGCTGTAGGCTGGATTACATGTTTATTCTGTAATGAAGAACATTCCATATACCACTGCACTAATTATCTTGACCGTACTACACTTGTAAAGCGACTCAAGGAATTGCATAAATGCACTAAGTACCTCAGGTTGTTTAACACCGATACATGTACAACCCAACTGCAAACCTGCAACAGGTGCGATAAAGGGCAACACTACTCAGTACTGTGTGGAGACATAAAATTAAAGTTCCCAAAGCCAAGGTGGAGGAAGAGGCTTCCATCACCCATGTCGACAAAGTCTAAGAAAAATGTGACTTTGCCAACTGCTCACCTTACAATAAAAAAACAGTATGGCTGAGGTCAACACCCAAGGATTTTTTGACCAACGGTCCCAAAAAAACATTTGTCACCCAAGAAGTGGCAGATAACTTTAAATTGAAACCTTTTGCACAGAAAAACTAAATATAACAGGGTTCCTGACCAACACAGGACCCCAAGTCTGAAAGTGGTCCAACCATTAGTATATTTAGGCGGTTATGTGCGACCTGTACAAGCCATTGTAGTAGACAAAATCCCATCCGACCAATATGATCATGGTCTAGGGACAACAGCCAAGTAATTACAAGAAAGGGGAATTAAGTTGCCTGATAACAAAATCACGTCTGACCATTCTTCAGCATTGGATTCCTTGTACGTTCAGAATATTACCATAAATTCTCACTAGACAATTCATCACTCTAAAAAGCAGGAAATGAACCTGTTATTGTCTGTGGGAGGCAATTTGCTCACTGGTTAAGTTTTGAGTTTGAAACAACCCACATCTTTAGACAACCAACATGTCAACTTAGAGGTGGTGGCGTTACTAGGTTGAGAACAGTCACCACTTAAATTCAGAGACTTGTCTCTGAAGATTCAGAGAATTCGGAGATCCCTCTGTACATAAATTATAAAATCTAGCCACCTTAGGGATCGTCCCTGAACAACCTAGACCAGATGACGACTGGACATGCAATCAATACCTGGACTCATTTGTCTACTGGGACAACCAATACTGGGTCAGGTTACCATGGAAGCTGAATCATCTTTAGATGCCAGTAAATCATTTCACGATTTACTGGCATCAATTAAGGTCTTAGGTATTGCACTTAAATAGTCAACCTGGGAACCTGAAATTGTACCATGGCATAATACAACAACAATTCGATAACAACTTCATCGAAGTTGTAACCAATGATGGCCCCAAGGAAGGACACTATTGTTATGAACCCCAGGTACCCAAGTGAGGTAGGTGCCTTGTGAGAGTTATTCTACCCACCTGACTATAGTTAGAAGTCTGGGAAAGGAACTGAATAGAGTAAACGTCGGTGAATTAGGACCGAAAAGAAAACCAACAGAGTACAAGCACCTCATAGAAGTGAGTGAGAGTCAAAATGTCAAAATGTTTACATTTTGTTACGTGACGTGACGCAGACGGAAGTCGTAATGCGTCACTTGAGTTGCTACAGTCGTCAGGAATGGACGTACGTCGGATTCCTCCTGGGAAGAAGGAACAATAGAGTTCCCAGTTTAGTGGATGAGTGAAGGCTACATATTACAAAGTGTGAGGGAAATGCCTGGGACGTCGTAAGTCATTTCTCAGTGATCAGGAATAATATTAGGGACGGCCTGAAGGGGGCGTTAGTTAGGGTTCATAAAAGTTGTTCTAGTGCAATGAAAATTTATTGACGTGTTACACCTGAAGAGGGCTGCAAGTGGTCCAAGTTTCAGCATCGCAGCCTAAATAGAGAGGGAGAAAAAAAAAAAAAACTTTTTTTAACCATTTTTTTACATGTTTTAAAGTTGATATAACAAATACAAATATCAACTGATATTATTTCTATGATACTCAGCTATCACAATACTATATAATAAAGGTTGTCTAGTGGCATTATTATCCCAAACCTATTTAGTGCAATAATACAAATTTTCAAAGTTCACCCAAAAAATTATGCAACAAAATGATGTTTATAAATATATATAAAATCAATAAATGATCTTAGGGGAAATATATAACTTGAGTTTTTAGAGGCACAGACTCTACATATAATGTGCAAGTTCCATGTAAATTGAATAATAAATAAAAAAGTTATTCAACCATATAGTTGCAAATTAGTTACCTGTAAAAAATGAAGGTCAAAGTTCAGCCACCTTTGGCTGAGGTTGATGAACTACCAATTTCAATCAAAATTACCACCCTTGTAGATTGGCATTCCTTCAGTAAGGTGTGTAAGTTCCATGAAGATTGCCTGATAAAAAAAAAAAAAAAAAAATTATTAAAAAAAAAAAATAAAAAAAAAAAAATAAAAAAAAATAAAAAAAAAGACAGCAGCTTTATATTTACAATTATTTATGATATAGTATCAAGATATAAAACATAATACATACTAACCTAATATAATTGGTCTGAAATATGCAACATCTTGCAACATCAAGAGGGAGAACGTCTTGAGTTGCAGGTCTAAGATCTTGAGTGGCAGGTGCCGCAGGTGGTGTGGCAGGTGCCGCAGGTGGTGTGGCATGTGCAGCAGGAGGTGTGGCAGGTGCCACAGAGGTGTGGCAGGTGCCACAGGAGGTGTGGGTGCCTGGGTGTGAGGCGAGGTAGTGTGTTGTGGGGGCGGGAGGCTGCCCTCTCTCTTCACTCAAGGGAACTCTTGTTTTGCCTCAGTGTGGCTTTACGCTCCTTCTTTACTTGGCTAACGCGTAGAGCTCTTGCCTTTAGAGCTTTCTTCTTGTCCGATACTATATCCATTGTGCAGTATATGCAAGAAAATACGATCTGTGCGAGCGCGTCAGGCATGCGACCGCCGGCACAGACACTGAGAGGGTGACTAAGCCAGTAAATCGGATTATAGCCCCTCCCTCTCACAGAAGACAGTTGCCAGCGAGTGTGTTTATAATTTGTATATGCATAACAAGATATTCTCTACTCTATTGCGAAATACTAGACGCTTACAACGTATGACGCATCACCCTACGGCGCACCCGAGCCGCGAGGACCAGATTTCGGGCAATTGCGGCTGGAAAATTTGCTCTAATTACGTTATTTATTATCATAACATTAAACGGTTTGCACCACGGTGTTGCCAGAACGTTGTAGTATTTTTATAAATTTTTCGTGTTTGGCCGAATTTTTTCGGCCAAACAATGATAACGCCCCCTGAAGCCTACATGATGGTCGTATACTCTGTGGACCCTAATGTGTGTTATCCTTCGGGTGGAAGACAGTAAGCAGGTGTTTCTCTGTGAAGCCTGCCAGGTGACATCGTGCTCTCAAGACAAGACTGAAGGGAAGCTTCGAGAGACAGTCCAAAAGGATTTTGGTGGACGATCAAGCGTAGCGCCATTATGGAGCGCCCAGGGCGAGTGTCGCCAGATCGTCACTTTCTGCACGGAGTGCACTTAATTAGTTGATAGTCTATTATTGATCGATCGTGTGCCCGGTGATCATAAGAGACGTTTACGAACATTTGTTAGATATTTCATGAAGATAGTAAGAATATATAAGGAATTAGAGATGATGGGACATGTTGGAGGTGAGAGTGACGCATGCTTGCTCTCCGGAGGTCAGTGAGCAACCAAGCAGGGTTGCCAGATCCAAACTGCTGAAAGTAGCGAGCTGAAGGTCTAAAAGTAGCGAATTTGTAATAAGAATAGCCCAATTTTTTGTTTAGTGACTAATACGGGTTTCAAAGTAATATATTATGATATATAGAGTACATAAAACGATTTTAATTGTTTTGTTAATATTATCTCTGCATATATATATTTAATCAATATGATAATAGGATAACTTACCAATATTTACTGTATGAAGCATAATGGGTGTGGAGTCCTTCCACGTCTTTACAGTTGAAGATTACCAAGATCTTGATCTGCATCCACAACCTCGTTCTTGTATATTGCAGACTCATATTTAAACATTGACATGAGTGGTTCAAATGACGAGCAACAAGTTACATATTCTTAAAGATATGTTTTAATTCTCAAGATTGATGTCAAAAGCTCAAGTCTCATTCGATTTCTCAGTTTAGTTTTCACAGACGTTACTCTCAAAAATACCCGTTCAACCAGGACATTACTGATTGGCAAGCTGTATATTTTCAAGGCAAACTGGGCGAGGTCAATCAGTATAGGATCGCCAGCAGCGTTCTTAACAGTTATTGTCTTGGTCTAAAGTGACGATTCAGATGTCGGAATTTGTCCCTCACAAATGTTGGACTAGTCAATGGTTAACAGTAGGGGCCGCTGACTTTCAATTTCAATAAGCTTAGATTGGTCAGCTAATACTAATGTTAGTTTTGAAAATGGTGGCCGTGTGTGGCTAAGGCATATGACAGGTAACAGATTTTTCACCTTTTTTAAAGTTTCAACATTACTAAGAATACGAGAAAGAAGCTATTTGCAAGCTTTCACTAAAAAATTATCGCATCTTTCTTTAATAATTTGAAACTTTTCCTGGGTTATAAAATTGTTTAGTCTGTTAGTGGCCCGAAGTGTTGAAAATTCGTAACCAAAGTCAACTTTCTCCAGGGGCAGATACATAGAAATGTAGTCCAAATTAACATGAAGCTTTGCATGATGAGGATGCACGATTCTTCTGAGTATTCCAGGAGTGAATTTTTCTAAGACAGTGTGAAGGCTATACTGATCTGCTTCATCTTTTTGATAAAGTAAATTCATCCTTTCAAAATCATTTAGGATTGGTTTGAGACATGTGAAATATAGCCCATTGGAGGGATCAGCGTACATTGAAAATAGTTGCCTTGCAACATATTTATCACAAGAGGAAAAAAGCTATTTGGTAATGAGTGGTTAAAGAATCCCACTGATCTAACAGCCGCTTTACATTACCACTCCTTGCCAACCATCGTCTTCCTGACAAAGGTATTAACTGTAAGGGATCTTTCCAATCATTTATCAATCTGGAAATTTCTAGATAACTTTCTCCCCTTAATGAAGATCTGTTTAACCAGGTGTAGCTTTTGAGATGAAGTATTAATTACAATTAAGGTTGGGAAATCTATGGCCCCTGGGGAGGATTGATTACCTTGCCTTGCGGTTACTTTTTCTTTCGAAGATTCCTAGTATCAATGCCCCCAGGGGGCCGGTCTGGGACCAGGCCTCCTAGGGTAAGTGGTCTAGTCAGTCAGGCTGTTGGACGCGGCTGTGATTTGTACACATTATATTATTAAAGCATAAATAATCATCATTGAGTTTTTTAATATTAATAGCCCAAAGTAGCCCAACTTGCTTTTAAACTAGCCCAAAAAGTTGCAAGTAGGGAAATTAAAAATATGGGAGCGCGGGGTTCTCAAAAGTAGCCCAATTCGCTACTTGTGGCCCAATCTGGCAACCCTGCGACTTGGGGGCTTAGCCCCAGGGGTACGCCTCAAAGGTTGATTTCGGTGTGAACTCGCCTAGGAATGGGGGAGGACCCATCTCAGAAAGACCGGTAAGGAGATGTCGGATGGCGATATTAATGTAAATATATATTAATTATGTGTTGCTAGGGAAATTGTTATTAGGGTTTGGTAATGGAATTAGGTTTGTGTGAGGGGAGAAGTTCGTGAAGGAGCTCCGTGTCTGATGAAGATTACATGGTGAACTTCAGTAGTGGAGCAGAGCTTCAGTGTTAATATAGAACTTCGAGTGTAGTGGATCTACACGTGTCGTTATTGAAGCTTGTTACGGACCCGAGCCCAACGTCCGAGCACGGAGCAGTGACGACCACGCCATCTGTGGGTCAGCTCCCGAAACCCCCTCCAAATGGACGGCGCCATCAAGTGAGGACAGGAAATACCAGCCACAAGGGCTAGTTTCCCGTCCTAATCAGCTCATAACACAGCTGCTGCTGACCTCTGGTGAGGTGGCGCTCAGACAGCAACGCCATCTATGGATTGGATAGGTGGGCGTTTGGGTCTGAGCCGGTAAGTGACGTGCCCTAGTGTGTAATCGTTATTGATGACGTGTCTGATTACAGAGTTGACCTGGGACTGCTGTAAGGGAAATTGGAGCAGTCTACCCAAGGCAGCCGACTGGTCTCCAAGCGTTTGCTGAAGCAACTGTGAGTCAACCCCCCCGGATGAACATTGTGGTGTTACCCTGCATGTGAAGTGGCAGTTGAAGGATTGTAGTACCCGGGACTGACTGGTGGAGACGCTTAATCACTGGGGTGTTGTGGCGAGGAGAGTGGTCTGTGGGATCACACGAGGCTCCTGACTAGGGTTCGCGACCTTAGTATCGATCGTGGAGTGGCCTAACCAGCGTCGCTGATTGGAACCTGCCAGCTACCGGCTGGACTTGTGGTTGATGGCCTCCACGACGGTGCCCCCAGTGGAACTGTGATTTGGCTGGCCTGTGGCCAGGGTAGACTCGTCAGGATCGAAGGATTCATCATAAGGCCACAAGAGCACCAAGAGCTTATCTTCGTGAGCACCGTGAACGTCCAGGGTCTTCAGAAGAAGACTACGTTGTGCATTCTAGTGTTTATCCCCCCCCCCCCCGTGTAATCGTTTATATAGTATTTATGGGGATGGTATTAATAATATTAAATTAAGTTTTTGCCTTTATGTCCCTTCCCCTTTAATTTACTTGCGTTACGGATCACATCCCTTGAAAGCCACTACTAGCTTGGGGCCGGATACCCTACCTCTAACAACATCAGAGTAAGAACCCGGTTGCGACCCGAGAGGGCCGTAACAAAGCTGCTTAGAGGAACTTCACAGACATTGAGTGGGATTTCAAGTAGCAGCAGATACTGGAGAACTGCAGGAGTACCTACCTAATATTTTGAGGACCAAAAGACAGTCGTTCTTAGTGGTGGGCCTCAGGACATAGAGAGGAGGATTGTAAAGACACTTTGATATGTATGCAGGAGTGCATGAGTACATATGGCGTGAGTGATGCAATGCAAGGTGAGAAAATATAATATTTCTTGCTGAAGAAATTCTTTATATTCTAGTTAGGCAAACCAAGCAGTGAGGAGGCAGTAGGCTAAGGGCTGAAAACTGAGCAGTAGCCTAGTGCCGTTTATTTGTTTAGGCATATATATATATATATATATATATATATATATATATATATATATATATATATATATATATATATATATATATATATATATATATATATATATATATATATATATGCGGAAAATCCACTGAGAAATGTGAAATGAGGTGAACGTTTCGGCTTGTTAAAGCCTTTGTCAACACCAGACTGACTAAGGAACATTTCTGTTCCCAATTAGGAACAGAATTGAACAATTATTTCTAATTGAACAATTTATTAATTGAACAATTGTTCCTAATTAGGAACAGAACATGAACAATTACGAACAATTCTGTTCCTAATTGTCCAAGTCGATTTGTTCATGCGTTCAAAAATCTCAAAAAAGATAGTTCATTACATATTACCAAGGCTGATAAGTCAAATGCAGTAGTTATTATGAATAAAGATGATTATGTCCGAAAAATGGAGTTACTCCTGGAAGACAGGGATACTTATCTATTGGTTAACAGAGATCCTACTGAAAAAGTGATTGCACATTTTAATAAAACTCTTAAAACTTTTTGTAAAGGCGATAAAGAGTTGATATCTAGGCTAACAAGTCGATCCCTCTCTCTTCCTTACATGTATGGTCTTATAAAAACTCATAAGCCATATAATCCGGCAAGGCCGATTATTAGTTCAATTGGTTCGGCGGCTTATAAACTCTCTAAGTGGTTAGTCAAAGTTTTGTCCCCTATAGTTGGTACTATTTCCAACTCACACTTGACAAACAATGTGGACTTAGTTAATAAGCTATCCACACTGAATTTAAGTTTTGATTTTAAACTTGTAAGTTTCGATGTGCCCGCTTTATTCACTAAAGTTCCTGTTGATGATCTGTTAGAATTTCTACGTGAGGAACTGCCTAAATATAATTTGAGCTTGCAGACCAATAAAGTATTGGAACTTATTAAATTGTGTATAAAAGACAATTATTTTAGTTTTAATGGAAAATTTTTCAAACAAACATTTGGTATGGCGATGGGCAATCCCCTGTTCCCAGTTTTAAGCAATTTGTATATGGAATTCTTTGAAACAAAAATTTTATCCAGGATTATCCCGGCTAATGTAGTTTGGTTTAGGTATGTTGATGATATTTTGTGCTTATGGCCGTGCAACAAAGACCAGATAGTTTTTTCTTAATGAACTCAATTCTTTGGTACCTTCAATAAAATTCACTTGTGAGACTGAGGAGAATGGTACTCTTCCGTTTTTGGACATTATGATTCATAGAGTCACTAGAAAATTCAAATTTAATGTGTATAGGAAACCTACCAACGTGGGGTCGTATGTTCATTTTTATTCGAATCATCATAGTAAAGTTAAACAGGCAGTATTTTCAGGAATGTTTCTACGAGCTTTGAGGGTTTGCAGCCCTGAGTTTTTTGATGAAGAGATTACTAAAATATATGAAATTGGGAAGAGTTTACAATATCCTAAAAGGTTTTTGGATTTCTCGTTTGTACAAGCCAAGCGTACGTTTTATAATCACGTCCCTAAGGCGAAACCAAAAATTATTAACTCATTGCTGGTACCTTATGCGAGTGGACTTGAAAAATTGTCTCTGATTTTTAAGAAACTTATTATAAATTTGGTGTTCACTAATAGTACGATCAAATCCAATTTAATAAAAAACTCCCCTGACACAGCAGGTTGTGTGTATTCGATTCCCTGCAATGATTGTGATTCTGTGTACCTTGGACAAACAGGAAAGTCCTTACAATTGCGGTTGTCACAACATGCTTATAGTATTAGAACTGCCCAAACGTCTAATGCATTGTATCTACATACGAGTTTATGCGATCACAATATTAACTGGAATGGGGCAAAAAGCATTACCAATTGTGGGGATTTCGTGGAACGGAATTTGATTGACTCTGCTCTAATCAGTCTGTGTCCAAATCTTCTTAATGTTAGTACTGGTATGTACAAACTAGATCCATTTTTAAGTTAAAATATTGCACAACAGTTTAAGAAACAATTCTGATAGAGAGGCTCACAATGTCTCATTATATTTGTATATTCATATATTGTGTGTTCATGAGGCTTTTCTTTAATCTTTCATCCTTATTCTCTGACCGCTTAATCCTCTTTGACCATTCTAAGCTAAGCTATACCTGTTTTTGGTTAATTCTTTCCCTAGGGATGGGTTGGTCAGGTGTCGGCCTATATATCCTCCCCCTTCCCTTCTCCTTAGTCAGTCTGGTGTTGACAAAGGCTTTAACAAGCCGAAACGTTCACCTCATTTCATATTTCTCTGTGGATTTTCAGCATAAAAATGATCAGTGTTTTGTGATCGTCAATTGCAATTTGCCGAATTGAAAGCAAAGGTCAACAAACTGATCGAAACTGTGAACGCCAAGAAATCCGGACTCCACCTGCCAAAGATCATTGGGGAATATAAACCTGGATATGCGTATGGAAATGTCAAGACACACAAGCCTGGAAACCCACTTCGGCCAATCATTAGCCATATACCCACACCCACGTACACACTGGTGAAGCGACTCAACGGCCTGCTGACTCCTTATGTTCCTTGCGCCTTCAGCCTGAAGTCTCCAAAGGAATTTGTTGACTTACTGCGGGGCACACGGGCCACAGGGATAAGAGCCTCGTTGGACGTAGAATCGCTGTTTACCAACGTACCTGTGGACGAGACAATCGGGATGATAGCCGACAGAGTGTATCGTGATCCAGCCTGTACTCCTCTTGACATACCAGAAAATATTCTGAGGAAATTACTCCAAGCTTGTACTAAAGAGGCACCCTTCTTGAGCCCGGATGGGCACATGTATAAGCAAGTAGATGGGGTCGCCATGGGTTATCCCCTAGGTGTCCTATTTGCAAACTTCTACATGGGTACCATCGAGTAAAAAGTCTTAGTCGACATGAACTTGAAACCGGCCATATACTGCAGGTATGTTGACGACATTTTTAAACAGGTACCTGATGTCAGACATCTGCAGGAGCTGAAGGAGGCATTTGAGCAGAGTTCCGTGCTGTGTTTCACTTACGAGATGGAAAAGGATGGGAAGCTGCCCTTTCTAGATGTAACAGTCATGGAAAAGAGCGGAGGTTTCCACACTGCAGTCTACACTAAGGAAACGAACATAGGAATGTGCCTAAATGCCAACAGCGACTGCCCAGACAGGTACAAGAGGAGTGTTGTTAACGCATATGTCGACCGTGCTCTCAGCCACAGCTCAGAATGGAAGCAAGTCGACGAAGAACTCTGTAGGGTAAGGCAGGTCCTAGTCAACAACGGCTTCTCCAATGGTTTCGTCGAAGACATCATAAGAAGGAAAGTGAAACGCCATGCAACCTCTGAAGAGACAACTAACACAACACCTATACCCCCTATTAGACTATTTTACAGGAACTTCTTTTCCACAGCTCATAAAACGGAGGAAAGGGTCCTGAAAGATATTGTTAATAGAAACGTTATCCCTACAGACAAAAATCAGAGGATACAACTGACGATTTACTATAAAACCAGAAAAACGGCCAGCCTACTCATGAGAAACTCTCCAGACACAAAGCAGAACGCTTTAAAAGAGACCAACGTCGTCTATGCCTTTAAATGCCCACTTAGGGACTGTAAGCTCAAAAAAAAAACAGTATATAGGCAAAACAACAACATCTCTTTCTAGGCGTTTAACGATGCATAAGCAACAGGGCTCCATTAAGGCACATATAATCTCTTCCCACAACCAAACCATCGCCAGAGAAATCCTAGTAAACAACACAGAAATCATCGATAGATACAGCGATAGCAGACGGCTTGACGTTTGCGAGGCACTGCACATTAAGAAGTCAACACCAGCAATCAACAGCCAATTAATGCACAACTATATTCTACCCACCTCAAGACTCCGCTCCAATATAGAAGCATCAAGAAATATGGACCAATAGGCTTTCTTCAATCACTTCCTTTTCAATACCCATTGTTTCGTGTTCTGTCTTGTGTTGATGAAATTATTACCCTATTAAATACCACCTCACCCCATCCACCTCACTCAAAAGTAGATATAAACAAATCGGAGATATGTAAAGTTCTATTCAGTTGTGTATGTGTAAAGTCTTTAAAAATGTAATAAGTTTTACGAAACGCGCTCAAGTGTCGCGTCAGACTAGAAATAAAAATGAATTTTGGAGAATTGATTTTTGAATTACCTCCAACAGTGAAAAGAAATGTACGACAGATTGAGAAAATTCGTGTTAGAATTATTAATCTTACTTTTTCGGTCATATTTAATAATATATATATATATATATATATATATATATATATATATATATATATATATATATATATATATATATATATATATATATATATATATATATATATATATATATATATATATATATATATATATATATATATATATATATATATATATATATATATATATATATATATATATATATATATTATTAAATATGACCGAAAAAGTAAGATTAATAATTCTAACACGAATTTTCTCAATCTGTCGTACATTTCTTTTCACTGTTGGAGGTAATTCAAAAATCAATTCTCCAAAATTCATTTTTATTTCTAGTCTGACGCGAACTGCAGAAGGCTTATTGGCCCATACGAGGCAGCTCCTATCTAAGCACAAAGATTAATCCAGTGTAATTGGCCTATTATGTTGGACATTGTCTTTTGTGTTGGCATCGATATGTTTTAGTCTTGTCCTTACTCTCATGGTGGGTAGAGTAAATAGTTCCGTGATTTGGGTGTCATATATATATATATATATATATATATATATATATATATATATATATATATATATATATATATATATATATATATATATATATATATATATATATATATATATATATATATATATATATATATATATATATATATATATATATATATATATATATATATATATATATATATATATATATATATATAAATTGCTCCTCGAAACTCAGCCACAGCACAGGCCCTGCAAAGCAAGCACCCACCCAGAGCCCCTCTAGGCGACAACATCGTTCCACCATCAGCCGACACCATTTCAGACCCATTAACTGTTGGTGAATCTGAGGTCTACAAAGCAGCCCTTTCTTTTCCACCTAGGTCAGCAGGCGGCTTTACAGGGTTATAACCTTGACATATTAAGCAAATGTTAAATCCTGCGGTTGGTGATGCTGCACAAGATCTTCTTATGGAACTCACAAGGTTCGTCAACATGTGCCTGGTTGGTGATATACCTGAGGTCATCAGGCCTCTCTTTTTGGTGCGTCCTTCTGTGCTCTCAAAAAGAAGGACGAAGAAATCGGGCCAATCGCTGTTGGCAACACTCTCCGACGCCTGATTGCCAAGGCTGCTACGAGGGTTGTCAGCCAGCAAGCGGCTGAATTGCTGAAACCAATCCAGCTAGGATTTGGAATCCCCCAAGGCTGTGAAGCGGCTGCCCATGCAGCACGAGCATACATCACCAACATTTCTGATGAAAAGGCCCTGCTCAAACTGGACTTTAAGAATGCCTTCAACATGGTCAGAAGAGATGCAGTACTTTGTACCGTACATCACCATTTCCGGCCCCTCTACCCGTTCATACTATCGTGCTACAGTGGTGAGTTTTTGCATAAATGTGCCTGAGTGAGTGAGTGAGTAAGAGAGGTACACTATCTGTAAGTACAAGATCTTGTCATTGTTTATTGTGTCTGTCTGTGTTGATCTGAGGGATCAACCACAGTTCTCACATTCTCATACCTGACACATGTTATAGGTGAAGGCACCCGACGGTGTATGCGTGTTTATCTGTGTGGTATCACTGCATTACACACGTCTGTGAATGTGAGCTTCACATATACCACACATTTAGTATTGCGTGATATTATTATTATGCATGTTATTGCCTGTCCCATTGACAGTGCCATTGTGTTTATTGCATATCATCATTACCCGAGTATCCGGTTGGAACTCTTGTGATCCCTTTGCATACCGGCAGTTAGGATGCCGTGTTAATGATTAGCTGTCAACTGTGTTTCGTGTTTCGAAGTTAGGTGTTTCGCCACGAGTGGGTCCGAGTGGATTATCCAGATGTCAAGAGTCTTGCTAATGCAACCATAGCCTTTCTGACGCCAATCTAAAGTAAATCAAGCACCCTTTGTATTAGTGGTTAAGTTAGTAAATAAACTACTGTTAAGCTATATGCGGTGTTTCCGTTGAACTACTTCTGAGTACTGCCAACAAATTATTCAAGCCTTCAGCTCTAGGTGTCTTCAACACCGAGTTGCCTAATTCACTAAACTATAAATGTGATGAAGACCCTAGGAGTCCCTTAAAGTGTTAAATCATTGAGGAGATTCCAACGATCAACGTGGAGCAGGACGTAATGAGGCTAGTCTGAGAAGAGACCCTCAAGGACTCTAACTCGACCTTGCTCCCAGGCCCTGTACGGTTGCTCCTATATTTTCTCTGCTAATTCCAACAGCTTCGTGAAGTGTCTGCCACATGTACATTGGCGACGTACGCATTGCAGTCGGGAAAGCAAAAAAAGAAAACCCCCACAATGTCATACAAAATAATTAAATCAAAATGAAAATTATTCGAAAGCTATGAAAATTCAATTTTTCATTGATATTGGAAACATTGAAATGGAATTATAACACATTTAGTATAGCGTGAGTTGCTCTTACGTGCAACAGATGGCGCTGTTCTTCAAAAATGCATGTTTTAAACTGTCACAGGTGTGGTATCTATATTTATAGTCACGAAATTAGTGGTAAGGCAAACAACACAGCTCAATTACAATACAATGTCACACAAAATAATTAAATCAAAATTAAAATCAATCAAAATCTACAAAAATTAAATTTATCAATGCAATCATAAACATTGAAATGGAATTCATAACATATTTAGTTATATTGTGTCTTCAAACTCTGAGAAGAACTCTGTAGGGTAAGGCAGGTCCTAGTCAATAACGGCTTCTCCAATGGTTTCATCGAAGACATCATAAGAAGGAAAGTGAAAAGCCATGCAACCTCCGAAGAGACAGCTAACACAACACCTATACCCCCTATTAGACTATTTTACAGGAACTTCTTTTCCACAGCTCATAAAACGGAGGAAAGGGTCCTGAAAGATATTGTTAATAGAAACGTTATCCCTACAGACAAAAATCAGAGGATACAACTGACGATTTACTATAAAACCAGAAAAACGGCCAGCCTACTCATGAGAAACTCTCCAGACACAAAACAGAACGCTTTAAAAGAGACTAACGTCGTCTATGCCTTCAAATGCCCACTTGGGGACTGTAAGCTCCAAAAAACCCAGTATATAGGCAAGACAACAACATCTCTTTCTAGGCGTTTAACGATGCATAAGCAACAGGGCTCCATTAAGGAACATATAATCTCTTCCCATAACCAAACCATCGCCAGAGAAATCCTAGTAAACAACACAGAAATCATCGATAGATACAGCGATAGCAGGCGGCTTGACGTTTGCGAGGCACTACACATCGAGAAGTCAACACCAGCAATCAACAGCCAATTATTGCACAACTATATTCTACCCACCTCAAGACTCCGCTCCAATATAGAAGCATCAAGAAATATGGACCAATAGGCTTTCTACAAACACTTCTATTCAATACCCATTGTTTCTGTTCTGTCTTGTGTTGATACTTTTAATACCCTATTAATATCCCCTGTTCTGTCTTGTGTTAATGCCACATCATCCTTCCCACCTCACTCAAATGTAGATATAATATCAGAGAGACGTAAGTTCTAATCAGTTGTGTATCTGTGAAGTCTTTGAAAATGTAATAAGTTTTACGAAACGCGCCCGTGTCGCGTCAGACTAGAAATAAAAATGAATTTTGGAGAAGTGATTTTTGATTTACCTCCAACAGTGAAGCGTAATGTACGAAAGATTGAGAAAATTCGTGTTAGAATTATTAATCTTACTTTTTCGGTCATATTTAATAACATATGTCTACAGGAAAGACTGCTACCAAAATATACTAATATATATATATATATATATATATATATGTATATATATATATATATATATATATATATATATATATATATATATATATATATGTCGTACGTAGTAGCCAGAACGCACTTCTCAACCTACTATGCAAGGCCCAATTTGCCTAATAAGCCAAGTTTTCATGAATTAATTGTTTTTCGACTACCTAACCTACCTAACCTAACCTAACCTAACTTTTTCGGCTACCTAACCTAACCTAACCTATGAAGATAGGTAAGGTTCGGTTAGGTAGGGTTGGTTAGGTTTGGTCATATATCTACGTTAATTTTATCTCCAATAATAAAAAATTGACCTCAAACATAATGAAATGGGTAGATTTATCATTTCATAAGAAAAAAATTAGAGAAAATATATTAATTCAGGAAAACTTGGCTTATTAGGCAAATCGGGCCTTGCATAGTAGGCTGAGAAGTGCGTTCTGGCTACTATATATATATATATATATATATATATATATATATATATATATATATATATATATATATATATATATATATATATATATATATATATATATATATATGTCGTACCTAGTAGCCAGAACTCATTTCTCAGCCTACTATACATGGCCCGATTTGCCTAATAAGCCAAGTTTTCCTGAATTAATATATTTTCTCTAAATTTCTTCTTATGAAATGATAAAGCTACCCATTTCATTATGTATGAGGTCAATTTTTTTTCATTGGAGTTAAAATTAACGTAGATATATGACCGAACCTAACCAACCCTACCTAACCTAACCTAACCTATCTCTATAGGTTAGGTTGGGTTATGTAGCCGAAAAATTTAGGTTAGGTTAGGTTAGGTAGGTTCGGTAGTCGAAAAACAATTAATTCATGAAAACTTGGCTTATTAGGCAAATCGGGCCTTGCATTGTAGGCTGAGAAGTGAGTTCTGGCTACTAGGTACGACATATATATATATATATAAATATATATATAAATATATATATATATATATATATATATATATATATATATATATATATATATATATATATAAATATAAATATATATATATATATATATATATATATATATATATATATATATATATATATATATATATATATATATATATATATATATATAGGAACACAAATGCGAACAAGCCTGAATGGTCCCCAGGACACGATATTAAGACGCCTTAATATTAAGGCGTCTTGTACATACCAGTTGCGTTGCTCCTGGGAGTATGGGTTCGAGTCACTTCTGGGGTGTGAGTTTTCAGTTGCATATTGTCCTGGGGACCATTCAGGCTTGTTCGCATTTGTGTTCCTCACGTGAACCCCAAAGAATGAGGTGATTTGGTAAAATGCTATGCCCAAGATTACTATCCGAGTGCCGGCGGTGGGGTGGTTCAAATAGCCTCGGCTATCACCTCATTATGTCCGGTCGTGATGGTCAAGTGGATTAAGGCGTCTTGTACATACCAGTTGCTTTGCTCCTGGGAGTATGGGTTCGAGTCACTTCTGGGGTGTGAGTTTTCAGTTGCATATTGTCCAGGGGACCATTCAGGCTTGTTCGCATTTGTGTTCCTCACGTGTGCCCCAAAGAATGAGGTGATTTGGTAAAATGCTATGCCCAAGATTACTATCCGAGTGCCGGCGGTAGGGTGGTTCAAATAGCCTCGGCTATCACCTCATTATGTCCGGTCGTGATGGTCAAGTGGATTAAGGCGTCTTGTACATACCAGTTGTGTTGCTCCTGGGAGTATGGGTTCGAGTCACTTCTGGGGTGTGAGTTTTCAGTTGCATATTGTCCTGGGGACCATTCAGGCTTGTTCGCATATATATATATATATATATATATATATATATATATATATATATATATATATATATATATATATATATATATATATATATATATATATATGTTGTACCTAGTAGCCAGAACGTCGTACTCGGCCTACTATGCAAGGCCCAATTTGCCTAATAAGCCAAGTTTTCCTGAATTAATATATTTTCTTCAATTTTTTTCTAATGAAATTATAAAGCTACCCATTACATTATGTATGAGGTCAATTGTTTTTTATTGAAGTTAAAATTAACGTAGATATATGACCGACCCTAACCAACCCTACCTAACCTAACCTAACCTATCTTTATAGGTTAGGTAGCCGAAAAAGTTAGGTTAGGTTAGGTTAGGTAGTCGAAAAAACATTAATTCATGAAAACTTGGCTTATTAGTCAAATCAGGCCTTGCATAGTAGGCTGTGAAGTGCGTTCTGGCTACTAGGTACGATATATATATATATATATATGTGTATATCACGAAAATAAACACGTGATTAAGAATGTGACAATGTCAGACCACGGAGGAAAAATGAAACAGGAATTTCCTTAAGTACTTTCGTATATTAAATACATCTTCAGAAGGTCCAGGGACCTTCTGAAGATGTATTTAATATACGAAAGTACTTAAGGAAATTCCTGTTTCATTTTTCCTCCGTGGTCTAACATTGTCATTCATATATATATATATATATATATATATATATATATATATATATATATATATATATATATATATATATATATATATATATATATATATATATATATATGTCGTACCTAGTAGCCAGAACTCACTTCTCAGCCTACTATTCAAGGCCCGATTTGCCTAATAAGCCAAGTTTTCCTGAATTAATATATTTACTATAATTTTTTTCTCATGAAATGATAAAGCAACCCTTTTCTCTATGTATGAGGTCAATTTGTTTTTATTGGAGTTAAAATTAATGTAGATATATGACCGAACCTAACCAACCCTACCTAACCTAACCTAACCTATATTTATAGGTAAGGTTAGGTTAGGTAGCCAAAAAAAGCTAGGTTAGGTTAGGTTAGGTAGGATAGGTAGACGAAAAAACATTAATTCATGAAAACTTGGCTTATTAGGCAAATCGGGCCTTGAATAGTAGGCTGAGAAGTGCGTTCTGGCTATTAGGTACGACATATATATATATATATATATATATATATATATATATATATATATATATATATATATATATATATATATATATATATATATATAAATATATATATATATATATATATATGCATATATGCTGTGAGAACTGACCTGTGTGATATATATTTATTTAATTTATATGAAATTTATATATAATTTATATTTATATTAATTTATATATTTCGATAGTAATTTGTATGATTTTAGCAAAATGTATTTCTGCAATATTCTCACAAATCAATTTCTTGCAAATTAGGGTGGGTTTATCAAAATTTATATATATACAGCCAATCAAACTACAGTATTAATTTACATATATGTGGTAATAATAATTTAGATATTGTCTTTTGAACAGTAGGCTTAGTCCACCAGGTATAAACATGAATGAAGGCACCAAATAATCTTCGAAATGTAAGCTAGTGTCTCCATTCCTGTAATGGAGTACCAAGCAACTGTACTGCTTCCTCTTCTATTATTCCTGTCAAAGGGCACTAGCTGTGTAAACCAGAATCCAAAAGCCAGACAGCTATATCAGATGAAACATTTGTTATGTTATTAGATTAAGGATAAGTAGACCAAGGATTAATTACCTGGGTTGAATCGTTGCCCCATGTCCTTACCAGAATTAATCCTATCTACCTGACATTACTGGCCAGAAATGACTATTGATAAGATTTCGGAAAGACACTTCCCCTTGTTTAGATGTTGACTGCATGTTGATGATGGAGGAAGCACTAATTTGATCTCCATTACACTTCGTCCATAGGAGAATTATAGGAGCTGAACTTGCTCTAAGTGACTCAGTCCAACAACAATGGCAACCTCCTTCACGCCACTGATGCCTGGCTCTCCTTTTCCAGATGTTAGTAATTGCTAGAAAGGTCACATTTACTCTATTTTGATACTAATACTTAAGTTAATTCAAAAGAGATGTTTTTATGATGTTATTAGTCCAAAGACTGCAGTATTAAGGATAATTCCCAACAGAATAGCTGGTGAATATATAAAGCTTTGTGGCAATGATACCTCGTTTTCTGATGACGGAAAATTCCACTATGCTACATTTTGTATGGGTTAGCTTGTGTATTCAACAGCAGCAATATTATCTGCCTATTGTATTTAATATTAGTAAATGGTGTCGGGTTTTCCAAAATAATTCCCTGGGGGCCGAACACGGGTCAAAGTCCTATTTAGAACAGACGAACACCGATACTTCTCCTTAGAAATTATGAGATTAATTTGATGTTAGTAGTTAGTAATAACACCTTTGTGAGTCTGTTCGTATAGGACGAATGTCCCATACTAGAGTTGCAGGGGTTAGAAGACAAATGCGATTTAATTTCCCTGTTAACTCTTGGAAGTCAAAAATTCTAGCCTATTTACATATTATTTAACCCAGAGGACTGAATGTGATCAAGTACTACAGTCAAATGTGATTCAGGGACTGCAGTGAGATCAGTGACATTAGATATAATAACTTGAAGCTTATTCAGGTAACTGGTCACTGATATATAAGCACTGAAGCCCATGGAATTCATCTTGATTAAATAAGAAATGTATCAAAATCAGTTGTCGGATTAATTGGTGTTTAATTTAGTTTGTTGATTCAGAGGATTGAATAGTCAATCACTAAAGTCAAGTATGGTTCTGAGACTGCATTGGGTTCAGTGACATTGGTCGCAATTACTTGTAGCTGTTTAGGCTACAGTTCACTGATTTGCCACTGAAAAATTTGTTCAATGTCAACCAATATTTTTTAACTAGTTGTATATGAAAAGAACTGCAATTATCCCAAGTTTCACTACTGCAGTGTAAATAGAAAGGGAGAGTTTTTATTATTTTTTATTTTTTTTTTAACGAATTTTACACATTTTCAAGTGTAAATAAACAAACACACCTCTCAGATATAATCATTCTATGACACTTTTCTGAAACAATTGCATATAATAAAGGATCCGGAGGTAGGGAGTTTCCAAAACGTCTTTAGTTTTCCTAATATAAATATTCAAATTTCCCCCCCCCCCTTCCAAAAAAAAATTATGCAAATATGTCATGTTTATTGCTATTATAAAATCAATAAATGAACTTAGGAAAAAAACGCTTACTTGGGATTTTAGATACATAAACTTTACATATAAGGGGTAAGGTTCATGTAAATTGAATAAAAAATGAGACTTATATGAACGTTTATGTTACTTATAAATATTAAAAATAAATAAAAAAATAATAAAGTCTAAGGTGCTGCCATCTGTTGCTGAGGTTGACATCAACCAGTTTTCTGCAAAATTGGCACCCTTACAGATAGGCTTATGTGCAGTCAGGTGTATAAGTTTCATGCAAATCGTCCGATAAAAAAAATGAATAAAAAATATATTTATATCAATTTTTTATAACTTAATTATTTTTCTAATAAAACTAATTATAATATTTTTTATTATATGCTATTGTGATAGCTGAGAGTCATAGATATGATTTCAGTTGACACTTGTGTTTGATGACCAGTTAGTAATAATTTTGACACCTACTTCACTATTTTTTCTCCCTTCCTATTTATGCTACGATGCTGAGACTTGGATCAGATGAAACCCTTTTCATATACAACTAGTCAAAAGAGTTTGATTGAAATCGAACTAGTTTTAATTTATTGCATTTTTTTTGGAAATCTGGAGCCCTTGTCCCTTAAATTAAGATCAACATCTGTTGTGATAGTCCGCTGTAATCACCTTAGTATAATGCTATTGGAGATATAATCATCTGACAAATGTAGATTTCTACTAGTATTGTTTATCTGCAGGCATAGGTCTCCTCAGACTTAATACTGGGCCTGAGAGTAATTTACCTCTTGCAGAATTTAGCATTGTTATGCCCTGATATTTAGTAGGGCTACCAATGAATCAAAGTAGTAGTCTGTACCTACAAGGGTACCGAAGTCGGTGAGGTAATCAGACTTAATTTTATCTGCCAATTTTATTCCACTATATCTCAGGAATTTGGCTGTTGCTCCTAAACCTTGAACTTGTAAGTCGGCTGGTATTTTGTCCATTACAATGGCTTGTACCTGACAGACTTAGCTGCCTAAACGTACTGATGGTTGTACCACCTGGTAGACTTGAGGTCCTGTATCTGTTAGAAACCCTGAGATATTGATTATCGTCTGGGTTACAGGCCTTAACTCCATTGGGTCTGGAATACGTTAATTTCGTATGTTTGCACAGTGCTGCATGGTGCTTACCTCGTCTACACCTGTTGCAGGTGTAGAATTGGGTCTCACAATAGTCTATGTTGTGTGATGTGAGACACCTTGAACATCTCCCTAATTCCTGGAGTCGCTTAATACGAGTGTCTCTGTCTGGATATTTGACACAACGGTATGTTGAATGTTTCTTTTTGCAGAACATACATGTCCCCCAGCCTACTGCACACTTGGAAGTTACCGGGTTTGGGTGAATTAGTAACAGTAGGCTTGGAGGATTCTGCTGCATTGCCAGATTTTCTCCAACTTGGTGTGAGAGTAATTGGTTGATGTTTATTTGGGGTAGTTGTTTTACCATTTAATTGACTATCATTTTCTCTTTCTGGAGGCTCGCAAGAGGCTTTAACTTCCTCATTTGCAAGTCATTTGTCTATAATGGAAAGCAAACCTTCAGTGATGTCCTATACTGTCAGGATGGTGTTATGTTGGTGTGTGTATAATTCATCTAGTATATCGCTGGACAATTTTAGTTGAAGGACTATCTTGGTCATCCACTCACTAGTGGTTATGTCAACCTTAAGACTGAATGTTCTTTTAGTAGTGACTCAAACTCTATGCTGAAGGATTGTAATGAGTCAGCAGTCTGATCAGGTTGAGATAAGCTCAGCAATTGTACTAGATGTATGAAAGTTTTCTCATTGCCAGTATTATCCCTAGGAAGCTGGACTGGACAATTAGTGTTGTCACTATTTCATTTACATTTTCTACTTCTGGTTCAGCTTCACCTTTAATTTCAGTTTGGAGACATGTTAACTTAGTAGCCTCAGGTATTGGGTTTTCAGAATCCACAGAGACTGTGGATAAATTGTCTGAGAGCTGTTTAATTTCTGGTGGTACAATATTGGGTGATGCTGTAGTAGGTGAGGCTTTATCCTCGTTTATTAAAGGATCTAATCTGGCTTGACATTTATTCTCAAAAGGAGCCAGATCATCCATAATATTATCTACTTTATTTGATGTACTGGCTGTTTGCTCTAAATCAATTATCCTGTGTAAGTGCTCCAACCTGGCTTGAGTTTCTTCTTCATATTGTGCTAGGACAGACAGGAATGGTTCCACATCCTCAACTATTATGTCGTCGTCGTCGTGGACCTGATTTTAGTAAGATTTCCTATTTGCTTTCAATAGATGCAATTGGGTTTGAATCTGTAATAGTGGGATTTTCAACCGACTATAATTAATTACAGGCTCATATAACAACTGTTCACATTGGTCGAGATCTCTTGACAGTTGACGTTTACGTGCTGTTAAAGCAGCTTTGCTTTCTGAGGATTAGTTATGGTGACGTGTTAATTGAATATTACTGGCTCATTAATTGTGAGGAAACACAGATGGTAGCCTAGGGTAAAATTCAGCAATCATTAGGCTATAATCCTACCTCTTCTAGAGGTTAGCTCTTAAAATTAATACACATTAAATATATATATATATATATATATATATATATATATATATATATATATATATATATATATATATATATATATATATATATATATATATATATATATACTCAAACACAGTAATGATTTAAGTGATAAACCAGTGTCACTGGAAGTACCTTTAGGTTAGCTTCTCATTTATCACCCTAGGATGGTATAGACACTAATTAATCACTCAAAATGTGCAATGATTGTATGTAAATTGTTATATATATGCACAACTCAACTCGAGCTGTTATTAATTACAACCAAAATAGGGTCAGTACCATTAATTAATGGTGCTAGGTTGTTCAATGTAGTACAACTAGAATATGGTAATAAATGGGACTCGGATGAACAATAAATAGTTCAACTAGTCAATGATAATAGAGGGGATATGTTATCAATAAACACTAGTCAATGTATATCCTGCCCTGTTGTGGGTTGGCAAGTTGTAAATATTGCATTGAGAAGACTAGTTCAATATATTAAATAGTTCTCGATTTAAGAGAAATAATATACACTATTATTAATAATAGCCTCTTAATTAGCCACTAGTATTACCTTGAAATATTAAATCTTATTAGTAACCTCGTGAAATAAACACTACAAAACTCGTGGATAATCTTGCGAGGGCGCAACCACTAATTTGGCTGGTTTTAAAAAAAGCGCTGACACTTTATAGAATAACACTTCATGAAATTGGTGGGTGATACACCCATGAAGTCTGTGTTCCGGTTCGAAGATGGCCATATAATGTGGGAACCGACCTGTGAGATTTACATTTTTTAATTTATATGAATATATATAGAATTTATATATACGTTAATTTATATATTTCGATAGCAATTTGTATATACTAAGAGTAGGCTTAGTCCACTAGGTATAAACATGAATGAAGGCACCAAATAATCTTCGAAATGTAAGCTAGTGTCTCCATTCCTGTAATGGAGTACCAAGCAACTGTACTGCTTCCTCTTTTATTATTCTTGTCAATGGCACTAGCTGTAAAGCCAGAATTCAAATATATAACAGCTATATCAGATGAAACATTTGTTATATTATTAGATTAAGGATTATTAGACCAAGGATTAATTACCTGGGTTGAGTCGTTGCCTCACATCCTAACCGGAATTAATCCTATGTATCTGACATTACTAGCCAGAAATGACTTAGATAAGATTTCGGAAAGACACTTCCATTGTTTAGATGTTGACTGATGGAAAAAGCACTAATTTGATATCCATAACACTTTGTCCAAGGGAGAATTATAGGAGCTGAATTTGCTCCAAGCGACTCAGTCTAACAACAATGGTTGACCTCCCTTCCACCTCTGACGCCTGGCTCACCTTGTCCAGATGTCAGTAATTGCTAGAAAGGTCACATTTATCCCATTTTGATTCTGATAATTAAATAAATTCAAATGAGATGTTTTTATGATGTTATTAGTCCAAAGACTGCAGTATTAAGAACAATGTTATTAGTCCAAAGACTGCAGTATTAAGAACTCCCAACAGAATAGCTGGTGAATTTATAGCGCTATATGGCAATGATATCTTGTTTTCTATTGACGGAAACTTTCACTGTGCTACATTTTGTATGGGGTAACTTGTGCATACAACAGCAGCAATATTATCTGCCTAATACAATATTCCTATTGTATTTAATGTTAGTAAATGGTGTCGGGTTTTCTGACATACGCTGCTGGACTTTTCAAATTTATTATTTTTCTGTTGTCTTCTTATTATGTATTTGATGTTACAGTACTTTATTGCCATATGCATTTGTTATATCGAAACAATCGAACTACACTTTTAAATTATCCAAGTACTGGTGAATTTGGTATTTACTTTGAATCCTGTGATATTTACATCCTCTTAGCCTTCCTGGGTAGTAACCTAGTTCAATCTAGTTTTCATTGAAAATATTTCCATTTCTTCACTATATTTCTAAGCTACTATAAAACAAATATTTTACTAGATAATGATTTTTAGGAATATAACAATTCTGCTTAATTATTTGGTGTACTCCTAATTTAATAAGTGGTATTGTATAGTGTGTTATGGTGTAATATAGTTGAGTTATACCATCTCTGAAGTCAATGAAATATAAATTTTGGGGAATTAACAAGAAAATATTTAATAATGATTATATAAACGTGTAATATTCATGTAATTTTAAGGGCTTCCTGAACCATTACAATTAATTTTTCAGACATTTCTGTGTACTGAAGCACAATTAAATATGGGTAAATCCTAACATAGTTCCATTTCACAAAGTGCCAGCATTGAAGACCCCTTCATTATTGACCTGTATTATTGGCAAGTGTAGTACTCAAAATAATTAAAATGAAATAGGTAGAACACCTGGAGAAAAATAATATGACTAATAGGACTGATAGTATAGTTTTCGATGTGGAACTTCCTGTGTAAAAAATTAACTTGGTTTCTATGATAGAGCCACAGAGATTTCACAGGAAATAGATGGTTGGGTTGACTGCATATATCTACACTTAAAAAGAGTCTTTTGACAGAGTCTCATTTAAGATGTAGTTCTGGAAAGTGGAAGATACTGGAGGAGTTACAAGGAGGGTTCTAACATGGATGACAAATTTTCTAACGAATAGAATGTGGAGGGCAGTAATCAGAAGCAATTTATCAAACTGAAGAAAAGTCACAAGGGGAGTACCACAGGGCTTATTTCTTGCACTAGTAATCTTCATTGTATGCATAACCAACCTATTAGAAGATATATTGAATTATAAGAATAAGTTTGCTGATGATGCTAAGACACTAGGAAAGATTAAAAACATAGACGATTGTTATGCCCCTCAAGAAGACCTGGAAACTATTTTTTTTTTTTTTGAGATATATACAAGAGTTGTTACATTCTTGTACAGCCACTAGTACGCGTAGCGTTTCGGGCAGGTCCCTGGAATACGATCCCCTGCCGCGAAGAATCGTTGTTACATCCAAGTACACATTTTACTGTTGCGTTAAACAGAGGCTACAGTTAAGGAATTGCGCCCAGTAAATCCTCCCCGGCCAGGATACGAACCCATGACATAGCGCTCGTGGAACGCCAGGCAAGTGTCTTACCACTACACCACGGAGACTGTTTATTAGTGTATGTAGCACCACTTGGCAAATGGAAATTAATGTGAATAAACGGCATGTTAAAGAAGAGAAGATAGACAAACACACAACGTACAAATTCATCACTTAGCAAATTTATTATCACAATTAAATATCAAACGCGGTTGATGTGAGGCTACTAGACATAAATGTATATAAATTTCTCTTAAGTTTAGAGAGAAACATTTAACATATAAATAAAACCCAGATAAAATATTGCACCTTCGTCTTTACTGAACACTAATATATCAATTTTATGTTGCCAACCCTTATATAGGGTAGGATGCCCAACTTGTCCAGTGTTGAGCTAAATATTGAACAACCTAATAATCATTTAAACATTGTGCAGACCCCAGAAAGGGTAGGATCAATACCAACACGAGTTGTGCTGTACATATAATTAGATTACTCATATTATATTAATAATTACTATATTTATTTATATTTTATCTATAACATTTTCATTTTTGAATCTTCATTGGTGTCTCTAATCCTTCGAATAGTGATAATGATAGGCTAGCCAATGGTATTCCTTCAGTGACACTGGTCACCAGTCAAATTATTTGTGTGATTATATATGTACAATTTACTTTTAATGTGCCAACCCCAACGAGAGGTAGGATATAGCGTGGTGGCTGGATATTAATCCTAGGCTATTACTACTCAAAATTGTTTACCTCAATGAATCAGTACCCCAGTTATCTTCATTTAGAAGCTATGGAATCAATCAGCCACCATGGCTGATCCAGAGTAAACAAAACGTGCCCTAGCAGCCCTTAAACGTCACCTGACAAGACTACTCAATATATTTGAGAATTTGTCACTAGAGTCTCCAATTGATTTTACCCATATGGAAATCTCTCCATTGGTGGCTGATAACAAATTCGATGATATGAAAAGATTGATTGAATTTTACCGAAGTAAACCCCTTGCCAACACAAACAGCAGTAAACACAACCCTGAGGAAATGTAACAAATCATGTCTGAACTGGCAATGTATGAGGATGATACTCAAGCCAAGTTAAGTCCATTAACATAATGGAGAGAGCAGCTTCTGTTGCTAGCAGGAATGGATCTGGACTACTAATCATGAAGGACTTCAACCATGGGAAGATAGATTGGGAGAACAGAGACCCGCATGGAGGGCCAGAAACATGGAGAGCTAAGCTGCTCGACGTGGCAACAAGAAACTCTAAGCCAGCACATCAAGGATCCAACAAGAATGAGAGGAGAGGATGAACCAGCAATGCTTGATCTGATATTTACCCTAAATGAGTGGGATATAAGGGAAGTCAAGATGGAAGCACCCTTGGGAATGAGTGATCACAGTGTATTGAACTTTGAGTACCTGGTAGAGCTAGGAATTATCCCCCCAAAAAAGAACTAGGAAACAAAAGGCTGGCATACCGAAAGGGAAATTATGAGGAGATGAGAAGTTTCCTAAGGGAAATACCTTGGGACACAGACCTCGGAGCTAAGTCTGTACAAGATATGATGGACTATGCCACCCAAAAGTGTCAGGAGGCAATAAGCATATACATCCCGGCCCAAAAGGAAAAATCCGAGAAGCAATAGAAGAATCCATGGTATAATAGGGCATGTATGGAAGCAAAGAAACTGAACAAAAGGGCGTGGAGGAACTTCCGGAATAACAGAACACCAGAAAGCAGAGAGAGATACCAGAGAACCAGGAATGAGTATGTCAGGGTGAGAAGAGAAGCAGAAAAAGGTTATGAAAATGATATAGCAAACAAAGCCAAGACCGAACCAAAGCTACTCCACAGTCACATCAGAAGGAAAACAACAGTGAAAGAACAGGTAGTGAAACTTCGAACAGGCAAGGACAGGTATACAGAGAATGACAAAGAGGTGTGTGATGAACTCAACAAGAGGTTCCAAGAGGTCTTCACAACGGAACAAGGTGAGGTCACTGTGCTAGGAGAAAGGGAAGTAAACCAGGCGGCCTTGGAAGAGTTTGAAATTACGAGAGAGGAGGTCAAGAGACACCTGCTGGACCTGGATGTTAGAAAGGCTGTTGAGCCAGATGGGATCTCGCCATGGGTACTGAAAGAGTGTACAGAGGCACTTTGCTTGCCACTCTCCATAGTGTATAGTAGGTCACTGGAGACGGGAGACCTACCAGAAATATGGAAGACGGCGAATGTGGTCCCAATATACAAAAAGGGCGACAGGCAAGAGGCACTGAACTACAGGCCAGTGTCCTTAACTTGTATACCATGCAAGGTGATGAAGTAGATCGTGAGAAAAACCTGGTAGCACATCTGGAGAGAAGGGACTTCGTGACAAATCGACAACATTGGTTCAGGGAGGGTAAATCTTGCCTGACTGGCTTAATAGAATTCTATGACCAGGTAACACAGATTAAGCAAGAAAGAGAGGGCTGGGCGGACTGCATTTTCTTGGTTTGTCGGAAAGCCTTGTTTTGCAGATTGTTTGCAGACGATGCCAAAATTATGAGGAGGATTAAGACAGAAGAGAACTGTTTGAGGCTTCAAGAAGACCTAGACAAACTGCAGGAATGGTCGAACAAGTGGTTGTTAGAGCTTAACCAAACGAAATGTAATATAATGAAGATAGGTGCAGGGAGCAGGAGGCCAAATACAAGGTATTATCTGGGAGAGGAAATTCTTCAGGAGTCAGAGAAGGAAAAAGACTTGGGAGTTGATATCACGCCAGACCTGTCTCCTGCAGCACATATCAAGAGGATAACATCAGCGGCATATGCCAGGCTGGCCAACATACGAACGGCATTCAGAAACTTGTGTAAAGAATCATTCAGAACTTAGTATACCACATATGTCAGGCCAATCCTGGAGTATGCAGCCCTAGCATGGAGTCCATATCTTGTCAAGGATAAGGCTAAACTGGAAAAGGTTCAAAGATTTGCCACCAGACTAGTACCGGAGCTGAGAGGTATGAGCTACGAGGAGAGACTACGGGAATTAAACCTCACTTCGCTGGAAGACAGAAGAGTTAGGGGGGGGCATGATCACCACATTCAAGATTCTGAAGGGGATTGATAGGGTAGATAAAGACAGTCTATTTAACACAAGGCGAACACGCACAAGGGGACACAGGTGGAAACTGAGTGCCCAAATGAGCCACAGAGATATTAGAAATAACTTTTTTAGTGTCAGAGTGGTTGACAAATGGAATGCATTAGGGGGTGATGTGGTGGAGGCTGACTCCATACACAGTTTCAAGTGTAGATATGACAGAGCCCGATAGGCTCAGGAATCTGTACACCTGTTGATTGACGGTTGAGAGGCGGGACCAAAGAGCCAGAGCTCAACCCCAGCAAACACAACTAGGTGAGTACACACACACACACACACAGTTGAGAGGCGGGACCAAAGAGCCAAAGCTCAACCCCCGCAAACACAAATAGGTGAGTACACACACACACACACACACACACACACACACACACAGAGTTTTCTCCAACAGGAGAAAAACGAAAAACAACAGAAAAACCCATGGTTCAACCAGGAATGTAAGGTAGCAAAACAACTGAGTAAAAGAACATGGAGAAACTACAGGCATAACAGAACACCAGAGAGCAGGGAGAGATACCAGAGGGCCAGAAATGAGTACATCAGAGTGAGGAGGGAAGCAGAGAGACAGTTTGAAAATGACATCGCGAGTAAAGCCAAGACCCAACCAAAGCTGCTCCACAGCCACATCAGGAGGAAAACAGCAGAGAAGGAACAAGTGATGAAGCTGCGGAAAGGGGAGAACAGATACACAGAGAATGACAAGGAGGTGTGTGAAGAACTCAACAAGAGATTCCAGGAGGTCTTCACAACAGAACAAGGAGAAGCCCCTGCAATAAATGAGGTGGCGGCAAACCAAGCAACCATGGAGGAATTTGACCTCACCACTGATGAGGTCAAAAGGTGTCTACTGGAGCTGGATGTGACAAAGGCTGTTGGGCCTGATAGAATCTCACCATGGATACTAAAGGAAGGTGCAGAAGCACTAAGTGTGCCACTCTCTATTATGTATAACAGGTCACTGGAAACAGGAGACTTACCAGAAAGTTGGAAGACAGTTAACGTGGTCCCAATATACAAAAAGGGTGACAGGAAAGAGGCACTGAATTACAGGCCAGTTTCCTTAACTTGTATACCATGCAAGGTGATGGAGAAGATCGTGAGGAAAAGGCTCGTAGAGCATCTGGAGGGAAATAACTTTGTAACGCACCACCAACATGGGTTCAGAGATGGTAAATCGTGCCTCACAGGTTTAATAGAATTTTATGACCAGGCAACAAAAATTAGGCAGGAAAGAGAAGGGTGGGCTGACTGCATTTTCCTGGATTGACAAAAAGCCTTTGACACAGTACCCCATAAAAGGCTGTTAAAAAAGTTGGAGCAACAGGCAGGAGTAAAAGGGAAGGTGCTCCAATGGATAAGGGAGTACTTAAGCAACAGGAAACAGCGAGTAACGGTGAGGGGGGAGACATCAGAGTAGCGAGATGTCACCAGCGGAGTCCCACAGGGCTCAGTACTTGGACCCATCCTGTTTCTAATATATGTGAACGATCTTCCAGAGGGTATAGACTCATTCCTCTCGATGTTTGCTGATGATGCAAAAATTATGAGAAGAATCAAGACGGATGAAGATAGACAGAGACTACAGGATAAACTGGAGGAATGGTCTAGAAAATGGCTGCTAAAGTTTAACTCAGGAAAGTGTAAGGTGATGAAATTAGGCGAAGGGAGCAGGAGCCTGAACACAAGGTATCATCTGGGAGGTGAAATCCTGCAAGAGTCAAATAGAGAGAAGGATCTGGGGGTTGATATCACACCGAACCTGTCCCCAGAGGCCCACATCAAAAGAATATCATCAGCGGCATATGCTAGACTGGCCAACATAAGAACTGCCTTCAGAAACTTGTGTAAGGAATCTTTCAGAACCCTGTATACCACTTATGTAAGACCAATCCTGGGGTATGCAGCTCCAGCCTGGAGTCCATACCTAGTTAAACACAAGACAAATTTAGAGAAGATTCAGCGGTATGCCACCAGGCTCGTCCCGGAACTGAGAGGATTGAGCTACGAGGAAAGGCTAAAGGAGCTGAACGTCACATCCCTGGAAAACAGAAGAGTAAGGGGAGATATGATAACCACCTACAAAATTCTCAGGGGAATTGACAGGGTGGACAAAGACAAATTCTTCAGCACGGGTGGGACACGAACAAGGGGACACAAGTGGAAACTTAGTTCCCAGATGAGCCACAGAGAAGTTAGAAAGAATTTTTTCAGTGTCAGAGTAGTTAATAAATGGAATGCATTAGGAAGTGATGTGGTGGAGCTGACTCCATACACAGTTTCAAATGTAGATATGATAGAGCCCAGTAGGCTCAGGAATCTGTACACCAGTTGATTGACAGTTGAGAGGCGGGACCAACGAGCCAAAGCTCAACCCCCCGCAAGCACAATTAGGTGAGTACAATTGGGAGGCGGGACGAAAGAGCCAGAGTTCAACCCCTGCAAGCACAACTAGGTGAGTACAACTTGGTGAGTACACAAACACACACACAATACGAAAATAACATCGCAAGCAGGGCAAAGACTCAGCTTGAATTGCTTCATAGCCACATCAGGAGAAAAAAAACAGTAAAGGACAGGTTATGAAATTAAGGATAGGGGCAGAAGGATTCACTACAAACGACAAGGAAATGTGTGAGGAACTGAATAAGAAATTCCAAGAGGTCTTCACCTTAGAGCAAGGAGAAATCCCAGAGATAAGAGAGGGAATAGCTAACCAGGAACCACAGGAAGAGTTTGAGATTACCAGCGGGGAAGTAAGGAAGTGTTTTCTAGAGTTGTATGTGACAAAGGCTATAGGCCCAGATGGAATCTCCACTTGGATACTAAAGGAAGGAGCAGAAGAACTGTGCCTCCCACTCTCCATAGTGTATAACAAATCACTGTCAACAGGGGAACTGCCAGCAATTTGGAAAGCAGCTAACGTAGTCCCGATATACAAGAAAGGGGATAGACAGGAGGCACTGAATTACAGGCCAGTGTCCCTAACCTGCATACCATGCAAGCTGATGGAGTAGATTGTGCGAAGAAAGCTAGTGGAGCACCTGGAGCGAACGAACTTTGTAACAGAGCATCAACATGGATTCAGGGATGGCAGGTCCTGCCTCACAGGGTTACTTGAATTCTACGACCATGCAACAAAAATAAGGCAAGAAAGAGATGGGTGGGCAGACTGCATATTTTTGGATTGTCAGAAAGCCTTTGATACAGTGCCACACAAGAGGCTAGTGAAAAAGCTGGAGATGCAGGCTGGTGTGAAAGATAAGGTACTCCGTTGGATACAGGAGTACCTAAGCAATAGGAGACAACGAGTCAGTGTGAGGGTGAGGTCTCAGATTGGCGAGACGTTACTAGTGGAGTCACGCAGGGGTCAGTCCTTGGACCTATACTGTTTCTGATATATGTAAATGATCTCCCAGAGGGTATAGAATCGTTTCTCTCAATTTTTGCCGATGATGCAAAAATTATGAGGAGGATTGAAACTGAGGACGATAGTAGGAGGCTACAAGATGACCTAGACAGACTGAGTGAATGGTCCAACAAATGGCTGTTGAAGTTCAACCCGAGTAAATCCAAAGTATTGAAACTAGGCAGTGGAAATAGGAGGCCAGACACAGGATACAGAATAGGAGATGAAGTACTTAATGAAACAAACAGAGAAAGATCTAGGAGTTGATATCACACCAAACCTGTCTCCTGAAACTCACATAAAGAGAATAATGTCTGCGGCATATGCGAGGCTGGCTAACATCAGAACGGCGTTCAGGAACCTGTGTAATGAATCATTCAGAATCTTGTACACCACATATGTAAGACCAATCCTGGAGTATGCGGCCCCAGCATGGAGCCCGTACCTTGTCAAGCACAAGACGAAGCTGGAAAAAGTCCAAAGTTATGCTACTAGACTAGTCCCAGAACTAAGAGGCATGAGTTATGAGGAAAGGCTACGGGAAATGCACCTTACGACACTGGAAGACAGAAGAGTAAGGGGGGGACATGATCACAACCTTCAAAATCCTCAGGGGAATCGGCCGGGTAAACAAGGATGAACTATTCAACACTGGTGGGACGCGAACAAGGGGACACAGGTGGAAGCTGAGTACCCAAATGAGCTACAGAGACATTAGAAAGAACTTTTTCAGTGTCAGAGTAGTTAGTAAATGGAATGCAGTAGGAAGTGATGTGGTGGAGGCTGACTCCATACACAGTTTCAAACGTAGACATGATAGAGCCCAGTAGGCTCAGGAATCTGTACACCAGTTGATTGACGGTTGAGAGGCGGGACAAAAGAGCCAAAGCTCAACCCCCGCAAGCACAAATAGGTGAGTACACACACACACAAACACACACACACACACACAGTCACACACACATAATTACACACACAATCACACACACAATTGGAAAGCCTTTGACACAGTACCGCATAAGAGGCTAGTTTTTTTTTTTTTTTCTACCACAGACGTGGCCACACATTTACAATGGTAACCAGCATATATACATTTTCTTCTGTCCTCCATGGACAGGGTTAGAGAAATGTTAAACATAGAGTTCAGGGGTTTATTGAACACTCAACCACAGAAGGTGATTCCGGTGGTACATTAGCTGGAGAGGCAGGCAGGTGTAGCTGGTAAGGTGCTCCAGTGGATAAGGGAGTATCTAAGCAATACGAAGCATAGAGTTACGGTGAGGGGTGAGACCTCCGATTGGCGTGAAGTCACCAGTGGAGTCCCACAGGGCTCTGTACTCGGTCCTATCTTGTTTCTGATATATGTAAATGATCTCCCGGAGGGTATTGATTCATTTCTCTCAATGTTTGCAGACGATGCTAAAATTATGAGAAGGATTAAAACAGAAGAGGACTGTTTGAGGCTTCAAGAAGACCTAGACAAGCTGAAGGAATGGTCAAACAAATGGTTGTTAGAGTTTAATCCAACCAAATGTAATGTAATGAAGATAGGTGTAGGGAGCAGGAGGCCAGATACAAGGTATCATCTGGGAGAGGAAATTCTTCAGGAGTCAGAGAAGGAAAAAGACTTGGGGGTTGATATCACGCCAGACCTGTCTCCTGCAGCACATATCAAGCGGATAACATCAGCGGCATATGCCAGGCTGGCCAACATACGAACGGCATTCAGAAACTTGTGTAAAGAATCATTCAGAACTTTGTATACCACATATGTCAGACCAATCCTGGAGTATGCAGCCCCAGCATGGAGTCCATATCTAGTCAAGGATAAGACTAAACTGGAAAAGGTTCAAAGGTTTGCCTCCAGACTAGTACCCGAGCTGAGAGGTATGAACTACGAGGAGAGACTACGGGAATTAAACCTCACTTCGCTGGAAGACAGAGGAGTTAGGGGGGGGACACGATCACCACATTCAAGATTCTGAAGGGAATTGATAGGGTAGATAAAGACAGTCAATTTAACACAAGGGGAACACGCACAAGGGGACACAGGTGGAAACTGAGTGCCCAAATGAGCCAAAGATACATTAGAAAGAACTTTTTCAGTGTCAGAGTAGTTAGTAAATGGAATGCATTAGGAAATGATGTGGTGGAGGCTGACTCCATACACAGTTTCAAGTGTAGATATGATAGAGCCCAATAGGCTCAAGAATCTGTACACCTGTTGATTGACGGTTGAAAGGCGGGACCAAAGTGCCGAGCTCAACCCCCGCAAACACAACTAGGTGAGTACACCTACACACACACACACACACACACACACACACACACACACACACACTCACACGCTAACATTGTTCCAATCTACAAAAGTGGAAGCAGGGAAGACCCCCTTAATTATAGATCTGTATCATTGACAAGTGTAATAGTCAAAATATTGGAAAAAATAATTAAA
>NC_091158.1:54380132-54488045 GCF_040958095.1 Procambarus clarkii
GGGGGACCTAAATCACGGAGAGATAGATTGGGAAACGAGGAATACCCATGGCGGGGAGGAAACCTGGGGAGCGAAGCTGGTAGACGTTATTGACAGGAATTTCCTAACACAGCTTGTGAAAGAAGATACTAGGGAAAGAGGAGGGGATACGCCCAGCCTATTAGATCTCATTTTCATCCATAATGTAGAAGACATCGAGCAGTTGGAACATGAAATACCACTAGGAGCCAGTGACCATTGTGTCCTAGTCTTTGACTACATGATGGAGCTTAAAATTGTGACCAAAGGACAAGAGGTCCGGGAAAGGAGACTTGATTACAGAAAAGGGGACTACAGAAGAATAAGGGACTACCTGGGAGAAGTGCAGTGAGAGGAAGAACTTAGAGGAAAAACAGTGCAAGGTATGATGAACCACGTCATATTGAAATGCAAGGAGGCTGAAGAGAGATTTATTCCAACAATAAAAGAAAAAAGCAGGAGGGAATATAATAACCCATGGTTTAATAGACAGTGTCAGGAAGCAAAGGTGAGAAGCAGGAGGGATTGGAGGAGGTACAGAAGACAAAGGACAGAGGACAACAGGATTAGATGTAACAGAGCTAGGAATGATTACATTAACATAAGACGAGTGTCGGAAAGAAATTATGAGAATGATATTGCAGTCAAAGCGAAAAAGCAACCTAAATTACTACATAGCCATATAAGAAGGAAGATGTTGGTAAATGACCAAGTGACAAGACTGAGGAAAACAGAAGGGGCATATACAGAAAGCGACAAGGAAATCTGCGTGGTACTGAATGCAAAATTCCATGGAGTGTTCACAACCGAGCCTGAGCAACTCCCATTGTTAGAAGCGATTACCCTAGATGAAAGACTATCAGATATAGAGGTGACAGCAGAGGAGGTAATGAAACAGTTCTTAACACTTGATGCAAATAAAGCTGTTGGACCAGACAAAGTATCACCGTGGATACTTAAAGAGGAAGCGCAGGCTCTCAGCGTGCCTCTGGCATTGATCTTTAATGAGTCACTCATGTCGGGAGAATTGCCCAGTTGCTAGAAGGAGGCAAATGTTGTACCGATTTTCAAGAAAGGTGATAGGGAGGAGGCACTTAACTACAGACCCGTATCACTGACAAGCATCCCCTGCAAAATACTTGAAAGAATAATTAGGCTATGACTTGTTGAGCACCTGGAGAGCATTGGGTTTGTAAACAAGCACCAACATGGGTTCTGGACAGGGAAATCATGCCTAACAAACCTTTTAGAATTCTATGATAAAGTAACAAGGATAAGGCAGGACAGAGAAGGCTGGGCAGACCGCATATTTCTTGACTGCCAAAAGGCCTTTGATACAGTACCGCACATGAGACTGCTATACAAACTTGAGAGGCAGGCAGGAGTAAGCGGAAAGGCTCTAGTATGGGTGAAGAACTACCTAACAGGAAGGAGCCAGAGGGTAATGGTAAGGGGCAAGAAGTCGGACTGGTGAACAGTAACAAGTGGAGTACCTCAAGGATCGGTGCTGGGAACAATCGTCTTTCTAATTTACGTAAATGATATGTTTACAGGAGTGAAATCATACATGTCAATGTTTGCGGATGACGCAAAATTAATGAGAAGAGTTGTGACAGACGAGGATTGTAGGATCCTCCAAGAGGACTTAAACAAGTTGCAGAGATGGTCAGGGAAATGGCTACTGGAGTTTAACACCAGTAAATGTAAAGTTATGGAAATGGGATCAGGTGACAGGAGACCAAAGGGACAGTACACAATGAAGGGGAACAGTCTACCTGTAACGATTCGAGAAAGAGACCTGGGAGAGGATGTGACACCTAATCTAACTCCTGAGGCACATATAAATAGGATAACGACAGCAGCGTACTCTACACTGGCGAAAATTAGAACTTCATTCAGAAACCTAAATGAGGAGGCTTTTAGGGCGCTTTACACTGCCTACGTGAGACCTGTCTTAGAGTATGCCGCGCCATCATGGAGCCCCCACCTGAAGAAACACATAAAGAAACTGGAGAAGGTTCAGAGGATTGCAATGAGGCTTGTCCCAGAGTTACGAGGGATGGGATTTGGAGAGCGTCAGAAGGAACTGAACCTTACGACACTAGAGAAAAGAAGGGAGAGAGGAGATATGATAGGGACTGTTATGGACCCAAGCCCAGCGTCCGAGCACGGAGCAGTGATGACCGCGCCATCTGTGGGTCAGCTCCCGAAACCCCCTCCAAATGGACGGCGCCATCTAGTGAGGACAGGATATACCAGCCACGAGGGCTGGTTTCCTGTCCTGATCAGCTCATAACACAGCCGCTGCTGACCTCTGGTGAGGTGACGCTTGTGGATAGTGGATAGGTGGACGTTTGTGTCTAAGCCTGTAAGTGAGGTGCCCTAGAGTGTAACCGGTACTGATGACGTGTCTGATTACAGAGTCGACCTGGGACTGCTGTAATGGAAGTTGGATCAGTCTACCCAAGGCAGCCGTAGAACCTCCACGCATTTGCTGTAGAAGCTGTGAGTCACCCCCCGGATGAACACTGTTGTGTTTGCCTGCCTGTGACGTAGCAGTTGAGGATTTGTCGTACCCGGGACTGACTGGTGGAGAAGACTAACCACTGGGGTGTTGTGGTGAGGAGAGTGACCTGTGAAATCACACGAGGCTCCTGCCTAGGGCTCGCAACCCTAGTATCGGTCGTGGAGTGGCCTACGCAGCGTTGCTGATTGGAACCTGCCAGCTACAGGCTGGATTTGTGGTTGACGGCCTCCACGACAGTGCACCCAGTGGGACTGTGATTTGGCTGGCCTGTGGCCAGGGTAGACTCGCTGGGAGAATCTAAGGATTCGTCTAGAGGCCACAAGAAGAGAACCAGGGCTACTCGTCTTGAGCACCGTTAAGCAGAGCATCCTGTGTCTTCGGAGGAAGACAAGTGATTGTAAATACGTGTAGTTATAGTAACAGCATGTGACTGTTTATATATTTATTTATTGGTGGTGGTGAATATATATTTATTTCTGAGCAGTTTTATCCCTTCCCCTTTAATTTACTTGCGTTACGGAGCACACACCTTGAAAGCCACAACTAGCTTGGGCCTGATACCCCAAGCTCTACAAACATCAGAGAAAGAACCCAGTTGCGACCCAAGAGGGCCGTAACATAATTGGCATCCCCAGCGGGATCCGACCCCTTGTCAAGTATGTTTGACAGGGGTGGTGAAGTGGCTCATTCCCTGTAAATAATTCCCCCTGTGTGTGACTATTAGGACGTTATACGTCCTGTGCAGTTCTCGGAGTGATTCAGTGCAATATTGCGGAGTGCGGTGCTCGCTGTGATTAAGTGCAATATTGGCAAGTGAGGCGCTAGGTGCGATAAAGTGCAATATTGACGTAGAACAGTGCTCGGTGCGTTAAGTGCTAAAGTGAAGCAGTGTGTTAAGTGCTAGTGTACCAAGTGACAATGGCAGAAAAAGCGACCATCGACGATCTGGACGATGTTCAGGCCTTTCTGAACAAGGAGGACTGTCTTGCCAGATTAAAATATCTGGGGAAACAAGAACTCGTCTTAGTTAGTGCCTACCTGGAGATAAAGATACGTGCCAGTGATTCTCGTGTGGAAATCTTGTCAAAGGTTCACAAACACTTGATGGCCGAGGAGAAAAAGGAAAGCGAAGCCCATAGTATAAAAGAAGGTGAGGAAATGGCTTCCACTGATAAGGAAGGTAAGAGCAGTGATGTCGAAAGTGATGAGAGTGAACTGGATATAAGTTTACTTACTGTGAAAATGCGTGAACTAGAGATCCACCGTGAAATAGAATGGAAAGAGCTAGAAATCGCTAAAGAGAGAGAAGAGAAAGCGAGAGAGAGAGAAGATAAGAAATTAGAAATGGAAAGAGAGAGACTAGAAAAGGAATTGGAGATGAGGCGTTTAGAATTAGAAGAAAGGAAGGAAGAGTGAGAAAGAGAAAGAAAAGAGAAACGAGAGAGAGAAGAACGAGAAAGAGAAGAGAAACGAGAGAGAGAAGAACGAGAAAGAGAAGAACGAGATAGGCAAGAACGACGAGACAGAGAGGAAAAAGAGAGACAACATGAGCTAGAAGTATTGCGATTAGGTGGTCGGAGGCAAACAACGGACACAAGTATTTTCGATCCGGTAAGGAACATCAAAATGGTCCCGAAGTTCAACGAGAAGGAAGTTTCAAAGTTCTTCGCGGCCTTCGAGAAAGTCGCAGCCTCTTTGGAGTGGCCAAAGGAGAATTGGGCCTTCATGATACAGTCAGTCTTGACTGGGAAGGCCCAAATCGCCTACTCCACGTTGTCCCTTGACGACTCTGGCGATTACGACAAGGTGAAGAAGGTAGTGCTCATGGCGTACCAATTGGTACCTGAGGCGTACAGGCAAAAGTTTAGAAACCTGAAAAAGACCTCAGAGCACACTTTCACCGAATTGGCGACCATTAAGGAACGACTTTTCCTGGAATGGTGTGCCTCTCGGAAGGTGGAAACCAAAGAAGACCTCGAGCAGCTCATACTGTTAGAGGACTTCAAAGACTGTCTGTCTGGTGATCTGAAGACGTACTTAGAAGAGCAGCAGGTGGAGACCTTATGTGAGGCAGCCACCATGGCTGAAGAGTACATCCTAACGCATAGACCTTCTGCTAAGTATGTCCCGAGAAATTACCCACGCCGGTTTGACAAACCTCGTCATGACGACGAGAGACCCGTCCCACGAAGCGCTGAGAAGACGCCCCCAAGTAGCCCTCGAAGGACCAGTCCTAGTAGTCCGAAACACCGGAGTCCGAGGAGGAATATGGTGTGCTGGACTTGTGGGCAGAAAGGGCATGTAGCTGCTATGTGCCGAGGCAGAAGAGGTAGCGGCCCACGTAGGGAGGTGATGTTAGTGAGCTGTGTGACACCACCAGCAGGAAGCCAGTCTACGACTACTCAGGAAGAACCAAGATTGTTTTCCCCACACACTTCAGACGGGTATGTAACGAGTGATCATACTGGTAGATCAGTTGTAGTGCTCAGAGATAGTGGAGCAGCCCAGTCCCTGATCGTGAGAAGCTCGTTACCCGAGGGAGTGCGTGTGGACGGGAGACAAAAGGTTGTCCTGGTTGGGTTTCCTAGGACGCAGTACATCGCCCCTTTAGTGCCGATACATCTCGACTCGCCTTACTTCAGCGGCACATGTGCGTTGGCAGTAGTCGATACCCTACCTATAGCTGGGATTGACTTGGTACTAGCCAACGACTTGGTGACAGATTGGAGCAACAATCATCCCAAGATTGTGGACGAGTCAGCCGGAACAGCAAGGTCTGAGGTAACAGCAGGCAGTGGTAATATCCAGGTACAGACAAACCCGGAATTAAGTAATATGTTTAATTTGTCCTCTACCCGACAGATTGACGACAGAGTCTACAGTATTCTAGCAGAGTCTCCTGATCCTTCTCCCGACAAGAAGCATAAGGTTATGGTGGCAGAAGCGACGGAGCGAGAAGAGAGGCCTGTGTACAAGCACCCACGGATACCAACGAGTCTGGAGCGAAGGCGGATGAGTACTTGCGGTATGGCAAGGTACAGAGTTCATTGAACCGGCCAGAGATTCCCCAGACGTCGGAGGTATGTGAGGTATGTGTGAAGGTTATAGTGCCCTCTTCGGTCCAAACCAGGCTAATGGATCTAGCCGGTTATGGGCATTACAGGCTCAGGAAGCTTATCCCTCAGTTGGCCATATGTCTCTTAGCAGTATTTTGTCTTTTTCTCGTGTGTGTTCTCAGTAAGGACCAGTGGACGTCCCGACGGATGATGGCTCCCATGAACATCGCGAAGAGATCCCAGGGATTCGAGACGTGCACTGTGAGTGTTGCAGTCAAAAGAGGGACCTGGAAGGTGATGGTAGATACAGGAGGTACGAGATGTGATATTATGAGTGACTGTTTCCGACAGGTTGACACCCCCCGTGTGATTGCTGAGCTGGGATGCAGCGTTATACGGAACGTTGGTCGACCTGACGATGGCAGAGCGAATGCCATCCTCGATGTACGAGCAGCCCTGTTGGAACTAGGTGTGAGCCTAGTAGAGGCGTATGCTGTAATTAAGTACTGACTTACCCACTGTCGCTGTCACTCTAAAATATCAGACCCCTGTATTTCAGGTTCACGTCTCCCTGAAGGACTACCGGACCGGTACCAGAAATGCCGTCTGTGACCAGCCATCATCGGTGCCACGACACAGGGAAGTGTCGAGTCGCCCCAGATCGTGTCAATACCGATCCTTACTCGAGGCACGTGAGATTATGCCCCTGCTTGACATCGCAGTGGAGGTGTGGAAGGTGACCTTCAGGCAGGTCATTGCCTACCATCTTCAAGTTTCATCTGTGCCAGAGTTTCCCGTTCGGACAGTTCTGTGGACAGGACATCCTCGCCACTCCAGTTCGTAATATATGAGAGTCCGTGTGGAGTTGTATCCACATACTAATTTGGTTTATGTTTTTCTTTATAGAACCCCAAACCAAATTTTTTTTGGTGGGGAGGTGTTACTGACCCGAGCCCAGCGTCCGAGCACGGAGCAGTGACGACCGCGCCATCTGTGGGTCAGCTCCCGAAACCCCCTCCAAATGGATGGCGCCATCTAGTGAGGACAGGATATACCAGCCACGAGGGCTGGTTTCCCGTCCTGATCAGCTCATAACACAGCCGCTGCTGACCTCTGGTGAGGTGACGCTTAGACAGCAACGCCATCTATGGAGTGGATAGGTGGGCATTTGTGTCTAAGCCTGTAAGTGAGGTGCCCTAGAGTGTAACCGGTACTGATGACGTTTCTGATTACAGAATCGACCTGGGACTGCTGTAATGGAAGTTGGATCAGTTTACCCAAGGCAGCCGTAGAACCTCCACGCATTTGCTGTAGAAGCTGTGAGTCACCCCCCGGATGAACACTGTTGTGTTAGCCTGCCTGTGACGTGGCAGTTGAGGATTTGTTGTACCCGGGACTGACTGGTGGAGAAGACTAACCACTGGGGTGTTGTGGTGAGGAGAGTGACCTGTGAAATCACACGAGGCTCCTGCCTAGGGCTCGCAACCCTAGTATCGGTCGTGGAGTGGCCTACGCAGCGTTGCTGATTGGAACCTGCCAGCTACAGGCTGGATTTGTGGTTGACGGCCTCCACGATGGTGCACCCAGTGGGACTGTGATTTGGCTGGCCTGTGGCCAGGGTAGACTCGCTGGAGAATCTAAGGATTCATCTAGAGGCCACAGGAAGAGAACCAGGGCTACTCGTCATGAGCACCGTTAAGCAGAGCATCCTGTGTCTTCGGAGGAAGACAAGTGATTGTAAATACGTGTAGTTATAGTAACAGCGTGTGACTGTTTATATATTTATTTATTGGTGATGGTGAATATATATTTATTTCTGAGCAGTTTTATCCCTTCCCCTTTAATTTACTTGCGTTACGGAGCACACACCTTGAAAGCCACAACTAGCTTTGGGCCGGATACCCCAATCTGTACTAACATCAGAGAAAGAACCCAGTTGCGACCCAAGAGGGCCGTAACAGGGACATATAAAATACTCAGGGGAATTGACAAAAAGGAAATAGATGAAATGTTCAAGCATAATAATAACAGAACGAGGGGACATGGGTGGAAACTGGAAACTCAGATGAGTCACAGAGATGTTAGGAAGTTTTCTTTTAGCGTGAGAGTAGTGGAAAAATGGCATACACTTAAGGAACAGGTTGTGGAAGCAAAGACTATTCATATTTTTAAAACTATATATGATAGGGAAATGGGAAAGGAGTCATTGCTGTAAACAACCGATAGCTGGAAAGGCGGGATCCAAGAGTCAATGCTCGATCCTGCAAGCACAAATAGGTGAGTACAAATAGGTGAGTACACACACACACACACGCACGCACACACACACACACACACACACACACACACACACACACACACACACACACACACACACACTTGTATATGTTAACGACATGTTTACAGGCGTAGAGTCCTACATGTCGATGTTTGCGGATGATGCAAAGTTGATGAGAAGAGTTGTGACAGATGAGGATTGCAGGATCCTCCAAGAGGACCTGAACAGATTGCAGAGATGGTCAGAGAAATGGCTACTAGAATTCAACACGAGCAAATGTAAAGTTATGGAAATGGGACTAGGAGATAGGAGACCAAAGGGACAGTACACAATGAAGGGGAACAGCCTACCTGTAACGACGCGTGAAAGAGACCTGGGGGTGGACGTAACACCTAATCTATCTCCTGAGGCACATATTAATAGGATAACGACAGCAGCGTACTCTACACTGGCAAAAGTTAGAACATCATTCAGAAACCTAAGTAAGGAGGCATTTAGGGCGCTTTACACTGCCTACGTAAGGCCAGTCTTAGAGTATGCCGCCTCATCATGGAGTCCCCATCTGAAGAAGCATATAATGAAACTGGAAAAGGTTCAGAGGTTTGCAACGAGACTCGTCCCAGAGCTACGAGGGATGGGGTATGAAGAGCGCCTGAGGGAACTGTGTCTTACGACACTAGAAAGAAGAAGGGAGAGGGGGGACATGATAGGAACGTATAAGATACTCAGAGGAATTGACAGAGTGGACATAGACGAAATGTTCACACGGAATAGTAACAGAACGAGAGGACATGGATGGAAGCTTGAAACTCAGATGAGTCACAGAGATGTTAGGAAGTTTTCTTTTAGCGTGAGAGTAGTGGGGAAATGGAATGCACTTCAGGAACAGGTTGTGGAAGCAAATACTATTCATAATTTTAAAACCAGGTATGATAGGGAAATGGGACAGGAGTCATTGCTGTAAACAACCGATGCTCGAAAGGCGGGATCCAAGAGTCAATGCTCGATCCTGCAAGCACATATAGGTGAGTACATATAGGTGAGTACACACACACATATCATCTCCCAGAGGGTATAGACTCATTCCTCTCAATGTTTGCTGACGACGCCAAAATTATGAGAAGGGTTAAGACAGAGGAGGACAGCTTGAGGCTTCAAGAAGACCTGGACAAGCTACAGGAATGGTCGAACAAATGGCTGTTAGAGTTTAACCTAAGCAAATGTAATGTAATGAAGATAGGGGTAGGAAGCAGGAGACCAGATACAAGGTATCACTTGGGAGATGAAATACTTCAAGAGTCAGAGAGAGAGAAAGACCTGGGGGTTGATATCACGCCAGACCTGTCCCCTGAAGCTCATATCAAGAGGATAACATCAACAGCATATGCCAGGTTGGCTAACATAAGAACGGCCTTTAGAAACTTGTGTAAGGAATCTTTCAGAACATTATATACCACATATGTCAGACCAATCCTGGAGTATGCAGCTCCAGCATGGAGTCCATATCTAGTCAAGCATAAGACTAAACTGGAAAAGGTTCAAAGGTTTGCCACGAGACTAGTACCCGAGCTGAGAGGTATGAGCTACGAGGAGAGACTACGGGAATTGAGCCTCACTTTTTTGGAAGACAGAAGAGTTAGTGGGGACATGATCACCACATTCAAGATTCTCAAGGGAATCGACAGGGTTGATAAAGACAGGCTATTTAACACAAGGGGCATACGCACTAGGGGACACAGGTGGAAACTGAGTGCCCAAATGAGCCACAGAGATATTAGAAAGAACTTTGTTAGTGTCTGAGTGGTTGACAAATGGAATGCATTAGGAAGCAATGTGGTGGAGGCTGACTCCATACACAGTTTCAAGTGTAGATATGATAGACCCCAGTTGGTTCAGGAACCTGTACACCTGTTGATTGACGGTTGAGAGGCGGGACCAAAGAGCCAGAGCTCAACCCCCGCAAGCACAACTAGGTGAGTACACATACACACACACACACACACACACACACACACACACACACACACACACACACACACACACACACACACACACACACACACACACACACACACACACACAATACGAAAATGACATCGCAAGCAAGGCAAAGACTCAGCCTAAATTGCTGCATAGCCACATCAGGAGAAAAACAACAGTAAAGGAACAGGTTATGAAATTAAGGATAGGGGCAGAAGGATTCACTACAAACGACAAGGAAGTGTGTGAGGAACTGAATAAGAAATTCCAAGAGGTCTTCACCTTAGAGCAAGGAGAAATCCCAGAGATAAGAGGGAATAGCTAACCAGGAACCACAGGAAGAGTTTGAGATTACCAGCGGGGAAGTAAGGAAGTATTTACTACAGTTGGATGTGACAAAGGCTATAGGCCCAGATGGAATCTCCCCTTGGATACTAAAGTAAGGAGCAGAAGAACTGTGCCTCTCACTTTCCATAGTGTATAACAAATTACTCTCAACAGGGGAACTGCCAGCAATTTGGAAAGCAGCTAACGTACCCGATATACAAGAAAGGGGATAGACAGGAGGCACTGAACTGCAGGCCAGTGTCCCTAACCTGCATACCATGCAAGCTGATGGAGAAGATTGTGCGAAAAAAACTTGTGGAGCATCTGGAGCGAAGGAACTTTGTTACACAGCATCAACATGGGTTCAGGGATGACAGGTCCTGCCTCACAGGGTTACTTGAATTCTACGACCAGGCAACAAAAATAAGGCAAGAAAGAGATGGGTGGGCAGACTGCATATTTTTGGATTGTCAGAAAGCCTTTGATACAGTGCCACACAAGAGGCTAGTGAAAAAACTGGAGATGCAGGCTGGAGTGAAAGGGAAGGTACTCCGTTGGATACAGGAGTACCTAAGCAACAGGAGACAACGAGTCAGTGTGAGGGGTGATGTCTCAGATTGGCGAGACGTTACGAGTGGAGTCCCGCAGGGGTCAGTCCTTGGACCTATACTGTTTCTGATATATGTAAATGATCTCCCAGAGGGTATAGAATCGTTTCTCTCAATGTTTGCCGATGATGCAAAAATTATGAGGAGGATTGGAACTGAGGACGATAGTAGGAGGCTACAAGATGACCTAGACAGACTGAGTGAATGGTCCAACAAATGGCTGTTGAAGTTCAACCCGAGTAAATGTAAAGTAATGAAACTAGGCAGTGGAAATAGGAGGGCAGACACATGGATACAGAATAGGAGATAAAGTCCTTAATGAAACGAACAGAGAGAAAGATCTAGGAGTTGATATCACACCAAACCTGTCTCCTGAAGCCCACATAAAAAGAATAACGTCTGCGGCATATGCGAGGCTGGCTAACATGAGAACAGCGTTCAGGAACCTGTGAAAGGAATCATTCAGAATCTTGTACACCACATATATGAGACCAATCCTGGAGTATGCGGCCCCAGCATGGAGCCCGTACCTTGTCAAGCACAAGACGAAGCTGAAAAAAGTCCAAAGGTATGCCACTAGACTAGTCCCAGAACTAAGAGGCATGAGTTACGAGGAAAGGCTGCGGGAAATGCACCTTACGACACTGGAAGACAGAAGAGTAAGGGGAGACATGATCACAACCTACAAAATCGTCTGGGGAATCGACCGGGTAAACAAGGATAAACTATTCAACACTGGTGGGACGCAAACAAGGGGACACAGGTGGAAACTGAGTACCCACATGAGCCACAGAGACGTTAGAAGGAACTTTTTCAGTGTCAGAGTAGTTAACAGATAGAATGCATTAGGCAGTGATGTGGTAGAGGCTGACTCCAAACACAGTTTTAAATGTAGATATGATAGAGCCCAGTAGGCTCAGGAATCTGTACACCAGTTGATTGACGGTTGAGAGGCGGAACCAAAGAGCCAGAGCTCAACCCCCACAAGCACAAATAGGCGAGTACAAATAGGTGAGTACACACACACACACACACACACACACACATTGTGTGTGTGTGTCACCACCCCCACACATTGTGTGTGTGTGTCACCACCCCCACATTCTACCCAACAGACACCCAACCTGCCCCATCCCCTGTCAGCCCCCCACTAAGTACCCACCTAGGGCACCCTCCCCCCACCCACCTCGCTCCTCCCACTCACCCCCCTTCTCCCCCTCACCCCTCTCCCCAGGACCTCCCTTCTCCCCCATCCCCCATGCCCTCCCTTCTCCCACATGCCTTCCCGTCTCTCCCACCCCCATGCCCTCCCTTCCTCCCCCCTCCCCCCTAAGCCCCCCACTCTCCCCCACCCCACCTAAGTCTTCCCCTCTCCCCCACTCCCCTAGACCCTCCCCTCTTCCTCACCCACCTCAGCCTTCCCTTTTCCCCCACGCCCTCCAAGCCCTCCACCCTTTTCTCTCCCCCCAAGCCCCCCCCCATCTCCCCTATCCCCCACAGCCTCTCCTCCCCCCATGCATCCCCAACCCTCCCTCTCTTACCCAACCCCTGTACCTTCTCCCTCTTACCCACCCCCTGTACCCTCCCTCTCTTACCCACCCCATGTACCCTCCCACTCTTATCCACCCCCTGTACCCTCCCCCTCTCCCCCACCACCCCCAAGCCCTCCCTCCTCCACCAATCTCCCCGTGCCCGGTCCACCCAGCTCCCACTCACCCCAGATCTCAAAGGTCCCCCCCAGAAAAGAAGCAGAAGAGAGTCAGTTTCAGGGTGATGTACTCGAACATAGATGGGATCACAAGCAAGACAAGTGAACTAAGGGAAAGAGCACAAGAAGTTAACCCAGATGTAATCGGACTCACTGAAACAAAACTCTCTGGAATCATAACGAATGCCGTGTTTCCCCAGGAGTACACAGTAATGAGGAAAGAGAGGAAAGGTAGGGGAGGAGGTGGAGTGGCCCTACTCATGAGAAGGGAATGGAGTTTTAAGGAGATGGCCATCCCGGGCTGTGAGGAGTTCAGAGACTACATAGCAGGCACCATAACAATGGGAGGACCAAGAATAGTAGTAGCAGTAATATACAACCCTCTACCAAATGACAGGAGACCCAGTCAAGAGTATGAAAACAACAACATGGCAGTTAACACTATAATTGAGAGGGCAGCCTCTGCTGCCTGTAGAAATAGATCCCACCTGCTCATCATGGGCGACTTCAATCACGGAAAGATTGACTGGGAGAACAAGGAACCGCATGGAGGCGAGGATACGTGGAGAGCCAAACTATTGGAGGTGGTGACAAGCAACTTTTTAACCCAGCATGTCGGAGAACCTACAAGGATGAGAGGCAATGACGAACCAGCGAGACTCGACCTAGTCTTCACTCTGAACGACTCCGACATAAGAGAAATCGGTTTTGAGGACCCAGTAGGAATGAGCGACCACAGTGTACTGGTGTTTGAGTACCTGATTGAAGAAAGGTTATTGAATTCGAGGAGGGATACCGAAACCAAAAGGTTAGCATACCGAAAGGGAAACTATGAGGGGATAAGAAAATTCCTAACATATATAGCATGGGAAACAGAGATCAGGGGAAAGACGGCCCAAGATATGATGGATTACATCACGCAGAAGTGCAAGGACGCAGCAAACAAGTTTGTCCCAGTCCAAAAGGAAAACAGAGAAATGAAAATGAGAAACCCATGGTTTAATCAGAGATGTAGGCTAGCTAAGCAGCAAAGTAAAAGGGCATGGAGAAACTATAGGAATAACAGGACTCTGGAGAGCAGAGAAAGATACCAGAATGCCAGGAATGAATATGTCAGGATGAGAAGAGAGGCAGAAGGACAATACGAAAATGCCATCGCAAGCAAGGCAAAGACTCAGCCTAAATTGTTGCATAGCCACATTAGGAGAAAAACAACAGTAAAGGAACAGGTTATGAGATTAAGGATAGGGGCGGAAGGATTCACTACAAATGACAAGGAAGTGTGTGAGGAATTGAATAAGAAATTCCAGGAGGTCTTCACCTTAGAGTAAGGAGAAATTCCAGAGGTAAGTGAGGGAATAGCTAACCAGGAACCACTGGAAGAGTTTGAGATTACCAGTGGGGAAGTAAGGAAGTGTTTACTAGAGTTGGACGTGACAAAGGCTATAGGCCCAGATGGAATCTCCCCTTGGGTTCTAAAGACAGGAGCAATAGAACTGTGCCTACCACTCTCCATAGTGTATAACAAATCACTGGCAACAGGGGAACTGCCAGATATTTGGAAGCAGCTAACGTAGTCCCGATATACAAGAAAGGGGATAGACAGGAGGCACTGAACTGCAGGCCAGTGTCCCTAACCTGCATACTATGCAAGCTGATGGAGAAGATTGTGCGAAAAAAACTTGTGGATCATCTGGAGCGAAGGAACTTTGTAACACAGCATCAACATGAGTTCAGGGATGGCAGGTCCTGCCTCACAGGGTTACTTGAATTCTACGACCATGCAACAAAAATAAGGCAAGAAAGAGAAGGGTGGGCAGACTGCATATTATTGGATTGTCAGAAAGCCTTTGATACAGTGCCACACAAGAGGCTAGTGCAAAAGTTGGAGATGCAGGCTGGAGTGAAAGGGAAGGTACTCCGGTGGATAGAGGAGTACCTAAGCAACAGGAGACAACGAGTCTGTGTGAGGGGTGAGATCTCAGATTGGCGAGACGTCACAAGTGGAGTCCCGCAGGGGTCAGTCCTTGGACCTATTCTGTTTCTGGTATATGTAAATGATCTCCCAGAGGGTATAGATTCGTTCCTCTCAATGTTTGCCGACGATGCAAAAATTATGAGGAGGATTGAAACAGAGGATGATAGTAGGAGGCTACAAGATGACCTGGATAGACTGAGTGAATGGTCCAACAAATGGCTGTTGAAGTTCAACCCGAGTAAATGCAAAGTAATGAAACTAGGCAGTGGAAACAGGAGGCCAGGCACAGGATACAGAATGGGAGATGAAGTACTTAATGAAACAGACAGAGAGAAAGATCTAGGAGTTGATATCACACCAAACCTGTCTCCTGAAGCCCACATAAAGAGAATAACGTCTGCGGCATATGCGAGGCCGGCTAACATCAGAACGGCGTTCAGGAACCTGTGTAAGGAATCATTCAGAATCTTGTACACCACATATGTAAGACTAATCCTGGAGTATGCGGCCCCAGCATGGAGCCCGTACCTTGTCAAACACAAGACGAAGCTGGAAAAAGTCCAAAGGTATGCTACTAGACTAGTCCCGGAACTAAGAGGCATGAGTTATGAGGAAAGGCTGCGGGAAATGCACCTTACGACACTGGAAGACAGAAGAGTAAGGGGGGACATGATCACAACCTACAAAATCCTCAGGGGAATCGACCGGGTAAACAAGGATGAACTATTCAACACTGTTGGGACGCGAACAAGGGGGACACAGGTGGAAGCTGAGTACCCAAATGAGCCACAGAGACGTTAGAAAGAACTTTTTCAGTTTCAGAGTAGTTAGTAAATGGAATGCACTAAAAAGTGATGTGATGGAGGCTGACTCCATACACAGTTTCAAATGTAGATATGATAGAGCCCAGTAGGCTCAGGAATCTGTACACCAGTTGATTGATGGTTGAGAGGCGGGACCAAAGAGCCAGAGCTCAACCCCCGCAAGCACAATTAGGTGAGTACAATTAGGTGAGTACACACACACACACACACACACACACACACACACACACAAACAAACACACAAACAAACACACACACACACACACACACACACACACACACACACACACACACACACACACACACACACACACACACACACACACACACACACACACACACATAAGAACTGCCTTCAGAAACTTGTGTAAGGAATCTTTCAGAACCCTGTATACCACTTATGTAAGACCAATCCTGGAGTATGCAGCTCCAGCCTGGAGTCCATACCTAGTTAAACACAAGACAAAGTTAGAGAAGATTCAGCGGTATGCCACCAGGCTCGTCCCGGAACTGAGAGGATTGAGCTACGAGGAAAGGCTAAAGGAATGCACTAAAAAGTGATGTGTGTCAGAAAATCCGACACCATTTAATAATAATATAATCATACAGATAATAGCTGTATTGTATAAACAAGTTACCCATAGAAAACGTAACTTGTAGTGGAATTACCGTCTATAGAAAACGGGATATCATCACCACATACTATTATAATTCACCAGCTATTCTGCTGGGAATTATTCTTAAATACATAAGTCTTTGGACTTTACCATCATAAAAACATCTTATATAAATTAACTTAATTATCAATATTAAAGTAGAGTAAATGTGACCCTTCTATCACGTTCTGAAATCTGGACAATGTAAGCCAGGCGTCAGAGTGGAGGAAGGAGGGCAGCCATTGTTGTTTATATAGAGACCAGAGGCTCACACGGGAGCAAATTCGGCTCCTGTTAAATTTACTTGGACGTAGTGTTATGGAAACCAAAGGTACCATTGTCAACACGCTGTCTACAGATACAAGTTAAGTGTCTATCCGAAACCCGTTTATCATTCATTTATGGCCATTAATGTCAGGATATAGGGTTAGCCGGTTAGAACGCGAAATCGCCTCAAACTAAAGGTAATTAAGCCAGGTCTCAATGTTCCATATAGTGTTTTCTCTGAAATACTTGTCATATACTAGGTTTCTGGCTTCACAGCTAGCGCCCTTTTGACAGGTCAAGACGAGGATGCAAGATTTGTGCACCAGTTACTGGGTGATATGGAAGCTACCTCAAAGAGGATAATTTGGTGTCTACACCCTAGTTATACCTGGTGGACTAACCTGCTGTACTATAAGATAAGGAACCTCATCAATGTATGTAGCTATTACTGTAGTTTGATTGGCTGCATATATATATTAATTTAATAACCCCCCCTAATGTGTAGAGGATCGATTTGTGAGATTATAAGATTATTGCAGAAATACAGTCCACTTATCATTATACAAATCGCTATCGAAGTATATAAATTAACGTAAATATAAATTCATATAAATTAAATAAATATAAATCTCACAGGTCGGTTCCCACAATGTGATGGAGGCTGACTCCATACACAGTTTCAAATGTAGATATGATAGAGCCCAGTAGGCTCAGGAATCTGTACACCAGTTGATTGATGGTTGAGAGGCGGGACCAAAGAGCCAGAGCTCAACCCCCGCAAGCACAATTAGGTGAGTACAATTAGGTGAGTACACACACACACACACACACACACACACACAAACAAACACACAAACAAACACACACACACACACACACACACACACACACACACACACACACACACACACACACACACACACATAAGAACTGCCTTCAGAAACTTGTGTAAGGAATCTTTCAGAACCCTGTATACCACTTATGTAAGACCAATCCTGGAGTATGCAGCTCCAGCCTGGAGTCCATACCTAGTTAAACACAAGACAAAGTTAGAGAAGATTCAGCGGTATGCCACCAGGCTCGTCCCGGAACTGAGAGGATTGAGCTACGAGGAAAGGCTAAAGGAGCTGAACCTCACATCCCTGGAAAACAGAAGAGTAAGGGGAGACATGATAACCACCTACAAAATTCTCAGGGGAATTGACAGGGTGGACAAAGACAAACTCTTCAGCACGGGTGGGACACGAACAAGGGGACACAGGTGGAAACTTAGTACCCAGATGAGCCACAGAGACGTTAGAAAGAATTTTTTCAGTGTCAGAGTAGTTAATAAATGGAATGCACTAGGAAGTGATGTGGTGGAGGCTGACTCCATACACAGTTTCAAATGTAGGTATGATAGAGCCCAGTAGGCTCAGGAATCTGTACACCAGTTGATTGACAGTTGAGAGGCGGGACCAAAGAGCCAAAGCTCAACCCCCGCAAGCACAATTAGGTGAGTACAATTAGGTGAGTACACACACACACACATACACACACACACACACACACACACACACACACACACACACACACACACACACACACACACACACACACACGCACACACACACACACATACACACACGCACACACACACACACACACACACACACACACAGGGAGTGCGGCACCACCCCCACATTCCACCCAACAGACACCCTACCTGCCCCAACCCCTGTCAGCCCCCCCACTAAGTACCCACCTAAGGCACCCTCACCCAACCCACCCCTCTCCTCCCACTCACCCCCTCCTCCCACTCCCCTATCCCCCCAGGACCTCCCTTCTTCCCCATGCCCTTCCGTCTCTCCCACCCACAAGCCTTCCATTCTCCCCCACCCCCCTATGCTCCCCACTCTCCCCCACCCCACCTAAGCCTTCCCCTCTCCACCACTCCCCAAAACCCTCCCCTCTTCCTCAACCACCTCAGCCTTCCCTTTCCCCCCATGCCCCCCAAGCCCTCCCCACTTTATTGCCCCCCCCCAAACCCCCCTTTCTCCCCCATCCCCCACCCCCCCAACCCTCCCCCTCTCACCAACCCCAACCCTCCCCCTCTCACCAACCCCAACCCACTCCCCCTACCCTCCTCCTCCCCCCCTCACCCACTCCTCCTACCCTCCCCTCCCCCCTAACCCCCCCCCCCCCAAGCCCTTCCTCCTCCACCAGTCTCCCCATACCAGATGCTCCCACGTCCCGCTCACCCCAGACCCCACAGGTCCCCCCCAGAGGAGAAGCAGAAGAGAGTTAGTTTCAGGGCAATGTACTCGAACATAGATGGGATCACAAGCAAGGCAAGTGAACTAAGGGAAAGAGCACAAGAAGTGAACCCAGATGTAATTGGACTCACTGAAACAAAACTCTCTGGAATCATAACGAATGCCGTGTTTCCACAGGAGTACACAATAATAAGGAAAGAGAGGGAAGGTAGGGGAGGAGGTGGAGTGGCCCTACTCATGAGAAAGGAATGGAATTTTAAGGAGATGGCTATCCCGGGCTGTGAGGGTTTCAGAGACTACATAGCAGGAACCATGACAATGGGAGGAACAAGGATAGTAGTAGCAGTAATATATAATCCTCCAATAAATGACAGAAGACCCAGTCAAGAGTACGAAAGCAACAACATGGCAGTTAACACTATAATTGAGAGGGCAGCCTCTTCTGCCTGTAGAAATAGATCCCACCTGCTCATCATGGGGGACTTCAATCACGGCAGGATTGATTGGGAGAACATGGAACCGCATGGAGGCGAGGATACGTGGAGAGCCAAACTACTGGAGGTGGCGACTAGATACTTCTTAACCCAGCATGTCAGTGAACCCACAAGGATGAGAGGAAATGACGAACCAGCGAGACTCGACCTGGTTTTCACCCTGAACGACTCTGACATAAGAGAAATCAGTTTTGAGGACCCAGTAGGAATGAGCGACCACAGTGTATTGGTGTTTGAGTACCTGATTGAAGAAGGGTTATTGAACTCGAGGAGGGATACCGAAACCAAAAGGTTAGCATACCGAAAGGGAAACTATGAGGAGATAAGAAAATGCCTAGCAGATATAGCATGAGAAACAGAGCTCAGGGAAAAGACGGCCCAAGATATGTTGGAATACATCACGCAAAAATGCAAGGACGCAGCAAACAAGTTTGTCCCAGTCCAAAAGGAAAACAGTGAAATGAAGATGAGAAACCCATGGTTTAATCAGAGATGTAGGCTTGCTAAGCAGCAAAGTAAAAGGGCATGGAGAAACTATAGGAATAACAGGACACTGGAGAGCAGAGAAAGATACCAGAATGCCAGGAATGAATATGTCAGGATGAGAAGAGAGGCAGAAAGACAATACGAAAATGACATCGCAAGTGTGAGATTTTTTTCTTTGACAGGTTATCAAAAGAATTAAGTCCTATTGATGTTACGTTAATCGTAACTACCTGGCAAGAGAGGCAGACCTTAAACAGCAAGAGCTGCCAGTGGCAGATATTTAATCTTAAAGCCTAAGATCATAGGACCGCGGGAGCAAACCGCCAGGCTAAACCACACGGGTAACACCTGTCACTTAGGTCGCTGGCTCCTCCTAGTTGACAAACTAATATAGGGTAGCCGACAGATTTTCACTTCATATTTATAAAGTGTGGTGCTGTGCAATGGACTCGAGGTTTAGGTACAGACTTGATATGAACATAAGCAGGCAAAGCGTTGCAGAACATGAAATGTAGGGCAGTAATATTGGAAGGTTTGACGTAAACGACCGTTTTCTATAACAAAACAATTTATTCACAAAACAAGACTAAAACTACTACACAGTGACTTTACGTTACTTTACTGTCACTCCAGTGGCACATTCAAGAACAGCTAATCCACAGCCTGATGGACCCACGGTATCCTTATCCCGTCGTCGCTGACTGACTAATGACACTAACTGAACACTGTGGTGCCCACTGGTGACGCAAGCTTGCAATCAATATTGTCACGGCTTCACGGTGACCAATACTATAATCACAAAAACTTGACTGGCGCTCGCTGCCCACAACGAGGTACCAAGTAACAAGGCGGTTAATCCAAGAATGATAACCCCTTTTAAAAAATCTTACGTTAACACTTGTCTCTCAGGACAATCAAAAACAAAAGTTACTCTAATTGAATTTAAACAATTACGTTAATACACACGTGTCTCAACGACACTTAAATGGCCGCAATAACTCGTAAATCAATTAATTACATAAACTTGAAAGTCAAGCATTCAGTGAGTAATTCCCAATTAATTACTGAATACAACAGCCTATTAATTCAGACGAGTATTGACAAAGCCTACTGTCTCTCAACTGACAGTTCTCTTCCGGTCTTACGACAAGATTACCTTAACGAGGGTAGACTACTGTACCACACACAATGTTATGACACACTCCGTGTAAACAATAACATCAACACCTGGTGAATTCACTAAGTGGCGGTTGCTAATTCTCTCTAATTAGCTACGAGTGCTTAATCACCCTGTCCGCAGACAGAGCTGATCAGTCCAACGAATTACAGCAGCTTAATTACAGCGCAATTGACTCCGATCATAACAGACCGTACACCCCTTACGTTAATCACTCAATTAACGACAACTCGTTAAATCGTTAACACACCGTTAGTCTTCACTTGACAATTCCTCCACTGCGTGAACTTCACTGTGACTGTTGCCTTTACACGTCTCTACGTTAATCACAACAATGTTCAACGAACAAGTGACCTCATTAAGTAAATCGTGACCCCCGGTGACGTTAACTGACTTTAATTCTCGCGGAATCCTTCACAGTACACAACGCCTTCCACCAAGGACAACTTGTCTACGGTTTACACACGGTACAACACAGTACATCACAGTACAACACAGTACATCCTTGCCACTCACGGCAAAACTTGTAAATGACTTCCCCCAGTAAATTATCCACCAATAATTCACACTTTACCTCAATACAACAGTAAAATTTATAACCAAGGGAAATCTCCCTGTTACTACTTTTCACTGTTGAAAAAGGGAATCAAATTACAGCGAATACATACGCGGCACATAGAAAAAATAGAAGCAAATAACTCACTTTACTCTACCTCAGAATGTGTCACTAGGTGTCCTCACACACGTCAAAATCACAGTTGGGCCCAACCTCAATTTGATGGCGGCAACAGGGTAGACTCACACGTCTCCAATTCCCATTCACCTCACCAGGTGGTCCCAGGGACAGAGGACAGACGGAACACTGGGGGCGAACCCAGCTTCAGAGTTTTATTACCCAAACGGAAACAGTGTACTTACATCAATCATGCGGGCCCGCAACCTTCTCGCACTCACACATACACACATCCAAATCACACTCCCTCTGCTGCTGCTAGATGATGACGTAGGCGTCCTCACTTCCTACACGTGGTCAGGTGGAGCACAGGGTCCTAGACCACGGGGTTAGCTCTACACACAACCCCGCCTCCCTCCTCTGCATAGAAAACCCCCCTACCCCAAACCCTCCCTGCCCCCACTCAAAAGTTCAGCCAAATCTCCCTCCCCCCACACCCAATCCCCACCCTTCTACCCCTCCCCTCCTCCCGAGTCCTCCCTCCCCCCCTTTCCTTCCCGTCCTCCCTCCCCTTTCACCCCATACCCTCCCTGTCCCTCCCCCTTCACTGGATCCCCCGCCCCTCATTCCAGTATCCTCTGAGATCCTGTTACCCACTTCACAGGTCCTCACACCCATGGAACAGCCTCCCCCACCAGCAGAACACTCACCAAGGAGGCGATTTGGGAAGGGACAGAAGAAAGTGAGCCTCAAAGCGATGTACACTAACATAGATGGAATTACAAATAAAGCAAATGAGCTTGGAGAACTGGTACTAGAGGAAAACCCAGACATAATAGCCCTCACAGAAACAAAGATCACGAAAACAATAACAAATGCAGTGTTTCCACAGGACTATTATGTTATGCGGAAAGAGAGGGAAGGAAGAGGTGGGGGTGGTGTAGCTCTGCTGGTAAGAAAAGGCTGGGATTTTGAGGAGATGGATATTCAGGGCTGTGAAGGTTTCAGTGACTACATAGCAGGTACTGTAACAAATGGAGGGAAAAAAATTATAGTCGCAGTCATATATAATCCACCACCAAATGACAGAAGACCTAGACAGGAATATGATAGAAACAACATGGCCACCATTAACATAATAGAAAGAGCAGCTTCTGTTGCTAGCAGGAATGGATCTGGACTACTAATTATGGGAGACTTCAACCATGGGAAGATAGATTGGAAGAACAGAGACCCGCATGGAGGACCAGAAACATGGAGAGCTAAGCTGCTGGACGTGGCAACAAGAAACTTTCTAAGCCAGCATACCAAAGAGCCAACAAGAATGAGAGGAGAAGATGAACCAGCAATGCTTGATTTGATATTTACCCTAAATGAATGGGATATAAGGGAAGTTAAGATGGAAGCGCCCTTGGGAATGAGTGACCACAGTGTATTGAACTTTGAGTACCTGGTAGAGCTAGGACTTATCTCCCCCCAAAAAGAACTAGGAATCAAAAGGCTGGCATACCGAAAGGGGAATTATGAACAGATGAGAAGTTTCCTAAGTGAAATACCTTGGGACACAGACCTCAGAGACAAGTCTGTACAGGGTATGATGGACTATGTTACCCACAAGTGTCAGGAGGCAGTAAACAGGTTCATCCCGGCCCAAAGGGAAAAATCCGAGAAGCAACAGAAGAATCCATGGTATAATAGGGCATGTATGGAAGCGAAGAAACTGAACAAAAAGGCGTGGAGGAACTTCCGGAATAACAGAACACCAGAAAGCAGGGAGAGATACCAGAGAACCAGGAATGAGTACGTCAGGGTGAGAAGAGAAGCAGAGAAAAATTTTGAAAATGATATAGCAAACAAAGCCAAGACCGAACCAAAGCTACTCCACAGTCACATCAGAAGGAAAACAACAGTGAAAGAACAGGTATTGAAACTTAGAACAGGCGAGGACAGGTATACAGAGAATGACAGAGAGGTGTGTGAGGAACTCAACAAGAGGTTCCAGGAGGTCTTCACAATAGAACAGGGTGAGGTCACTGTGCTAGGAGAAAGGGAGGTAAACCAGGCGGCCTTGGAGGAGTTCGAAATTACGAGAGAGGAGGTCAAGAGACACCTGCTGGATCTGGATGTTAGAAAGGCGGTTGGTCCAGATGGGATCTCACCATGGGTACTGAAAGAGTGTGCAGAGGCACTTTGCTTGCCACTCTCCATAGTGTATAGTAAATCACTAGAGACGGGAGACCTACCAGAAATATGGAAGACGGCGAATGTGGTCCCAATATACAAAAAGGGCGACAGACAAGAGGCACTGAACTACAGGCCAGTGTCCTTGACTTGTATACCATGCAAGGTGATGGAGAAGATCGTGAGAAAAAACCTGGTAACACATCTGGAGAGAAGGGACTTCGTGACAAATCGCCAACATGGATTCAGGGAGGGTAAATCTAGCCTTACAGGCTTGATAGAATTCTACGATCAGGTGACACAGATTAAGCAAGAAAGAGAGGGCTGGGCGGACTGCATTTTCTTGGATTGTCGGAAAGCCTTTGACACAGTACCGCATAAGAGGCTGGTACATAAGCTGGAGAGACAGGCAGGTGTAGCTGGTAAGGTGCTCCAGTGGATAAGGGAGTATCTAAGCAATAGGAAGCAGAGAGTTACGGTGAGGGGTGAGACCTCCGATTGGCGTGAAGTCACCAGTGGAGTCCCACAGGGCTCTGTACTCGGTCCTATCTTGTTTCTGATATATGTAAATGATCTCCCGGAGGGTATCGATTCATTTCTCTCAATGTTTGCGGACGATGCTAAAATTATGAGAAGGATTAAAACAGAAGAGGACTGTTTGAGGCTTCAAGAAGACCTAGACAAGCTGAAGGAATGGTCGAACAAATGGTTGTTAGAGTTTAACCCAACCAAATGTAATGTAATGAAGATAGGTGTAGGGAGCAGGAGGCCAGATACAAGGTATCATCTGGGAGAGGAAATTCTTCAGGAGTCAGAGAAGGAAAAAGACTTGGGGGTTGATATCACGCCAGACCTGTCTCCTGCAGCACATATCAAGCGGATAACATCAGCGGCATATGCCAGGCTGGCCAACATACGAACGGCATTCAGAAACTTGTGTAAAGAATCATTCAGAACTTTGTATACCACATATGTCAGGCCAATCCTGGAGTATGCAGCCCCAGCATGGAGTCCATATCTAGTCAAGGATAAGACTAAACTGGAAAAGGTTCAAAGGTTTGCCACCAGACTAGTACCCGAGCTGAGAGGTATGAGCTACGAGGAGAGACTACGGGAATTAAACCTCACTTCGCTGGAAGACAGAAGAGTTAGGGGGGACATGATCACCACATTCAAGATTCTGAAGGGGATTGATAGGGTAGATAAAGACAGTCTATTTAACACAAGGGGAACACGCACAAGGGGACACAGGTGGAAACTGAGTGCCCAAATGAGCCACAGAGATATTAGAAAGAACTTTTTTAGTGTCAGAGTGGTTGACAAATGGAATGCATTAGGGGGTGATGTGGTGGAGGCTCACTCCATACACAGTTTCAAGTGTAGATATGACAGAGCCCGATAGGCTCAGGAATCTGTACACCTGTTGATTGACGGTTGAGAGGCGGGACCAAAGAGCCAGAGCTCAACCCCCGCAAACACAACTAGGTGAGTACAACTAGGTGAGTACACAGAGACCAGGATGGCACAGGCACATCAGCTTAGGCAGGCCAGGGTGCGCGCACAACAGCAGGGATGCGGTACCACGCCCCTTCCACTTGACACAGTACCCCAGGATACGACGGTACACGGTGTTACACGGTACACGAGACCCGAGACGGAGTCCTTCACTGTTCCTCAGAATTAGAACTTTTTAAGGTTTCTCTCATAACACTGAAACCTTCTCTAGCACGTCTCCCAGCAGTATCTTCAAGCACAGATACGATAGACGGCGGATGTCATTTTCGTAGCCCGATAATTAACGCCTCACTCAGTCCAGTCGCTCTAAGATGGCGTCCCACAATTACGCGGCTAGATGACAAGTTCACACGGTTCGGTACAAGCCCCTTTCCGATTACCGGATTCTTACGCACGGCACACGGAAAGATAGCAAGATGAATAGGATGACTTGAGTAACGTTGCAGGCGGTATTTCCCGATGCTTGGCCTAGCACGGGAAATGACGTCCTCAGGCAGCAACATTCTAGGTAAGAATGTCTTTTCCCCCCAACGCTATGCCTGGGGTACCATGCGGTACCCCTCAGCGTCTTGGCCAATCACGGTTCAGCATTTCTGAGGCCCAAGCGCCTTAACCAATGGCGCACCTGCCCCATGACGCTACCCCCTCTCTCACGAGGTGGACACGTGATAGGGGGGGGGGGGGTGGTCTACGGCCGTTAACCCCCCATACCTCCCTCTCTACACTTGACTTGTACAAAATTTCCCTGAAATCAACTCCCTCCTGTAATTTCCTTCACAGACCTGATACAGTGATCAGAATGACATCAATGGCTAGCAAATGTCATGGGCTGTCCAACGACACCCAACACGACTGTGGAAAAGTTATATTCAGAAAACTGAATCACGGTGCACATAACTGGTGCACTATGCAATTTCGTACTTAATTCAGTGCACGAGAGAGCAAGAAAAATATGTCCCCTGACATCAAGCAAGGCAAAGACTCAGCCTAAATTGCTGCATAGCCACATCAGGAGAAAAACAACAGTAAAGGAACAGGTTATGAAATTAAGGATAGGGGCAGAAGGATTCACTACAAACGACAAGGAAGTGTGTGAGGAACTGAATAAGAAATTCCAAGAGGTCTTCACCTTAGAGCAAGGAGAAATCCCAGAGATAAGAGAGGGAATAGCTAACCAGAAACCACTGGAAGAGTTTGATATTACCAGCGGGGAAGTAAGGAAGTGTTTACTAGAATTGGATGTGACAAAGGCTATAGGCCCAGATGGAATCTCCCCTTGGATACTAAAGGAAGGAGCAGAAGAACTGTGCCTCCCGCTCTCCATGGTGTATAACAAATCACTGGCAACAGGGGAACTGCGAGAAATTTGGAAAGCAGCTAACGTACCCGATATACAAGAAAGGGGATAGACAGGAGGCACTGAATTACAGACCAGTGTCCCTAACCTGCATACCATACAAGCTGATGGAGAAGATTGTGCGAAGAAAGCTAGTGGAGCACCTGGAGCGAAAGAACTTTGTAACACAGCATCAACATGGATTCAGGGATGGCAGGTCCTGCCTCACAGGGTTACTTGAATTCTACGACCAGGCAACAATAATAAGGCAAGAAAGAGAAGGGTGGGCAGACTTCATATTTTTGGATTGTCAGAAAGCCTTTGATACAGTGCCACACAAGAGGCTAGTGAAAAAACTGGAGATGCAGGCTGGAGTGAAAGGGAAGGTACTCCGTTGGATACAGGAGTACCTAAGTAGCAGGAGACAACGAGTCAGTGTGAGGGGTGAGGTCTCGGATTGGCGAGACGTTACGAGTGGAGTACCGCAAGGGTCGGTCCTTGGACCTATACTGTTTCTGATATATGTAAATGATCTTCCAGAGGGTATAGAATCGTTTCTCTCAATGTTTGCCGATGATGCAAAAATTATGAGGAGGATTGAAACTGAGGACGATAGTAGGAGGCTACAAGATGACCTAGACAGACTGAGTGAATGATCCAACAAATGGCTGTTGAAGTTCAACCCGAGTAAATGCAAAGTAATGAAACTAGGTGGTGGAAATAGGAGGCCAAACACAGGATACAGAATAGGAGATGAAGTACTTAATGAAACGAACAGAGAGAAAGATCTAGGAGTTGATATCACACCAAACCTGTCTCCTGAAGCCCACATAAAAAGAATAACGTCTGCGGCATATGCGAGGCTGGCTAACATCAGAACAGCGTTCAGGAACCTGTGTAAGGAATCATTCAGAATCTTTTACACCACATATGTAAGACCAATCCTGGAGTATGTGGCCCCAGCATGGAGCCCGTACCGTGTCAAGCACAAGACGAAGCTGGAAAAAGTCCAAAGGTATGCCACTAGGCTAGTCCCAGAACTAAGAGGCATGAGTTACGAGGAAAGGCTGCGGGAAATGCACCTTACGACACTGGAAGACAGAAGAGTAAGGGGAGACATGATCACAACCTACAAAATCCTCAGAGGAATCGACCGGGTAAACAAGGATAAACTATTCAACACTGGTAGGATGCGAACAAGGGGACACAGGTGGAAACTGAGTACCCACATGAGCCACAGAGACGTTAGAAGGAACTTTTTCAGTGTCAGAGTAGTTAACGGATGGAATGCACTAGGCAGTGATGTGGTGGAGGCTGACTCCATACACAGTTTTATATGTAGATATGATAGAGCCCAGTAGGCTCAGGAATCTGTACACCAGTTGATTGACAGTTGAGAGGCGGGACCAAAGAGCCAAAGCTCAACCCCCGCAAGCACAAATAGGTGAGTACAAATAGGTGAGTACATACACACACATACACACACATTCTTGTTTACCCTTGTTTCCATGGTAGAGCTAGGAATTATCTCCCCCAAAAAGGAACTAGGAAACAAAAGGCTGGCATACCGAAAGGGAAGTTATGAGATGAGAAGCTTCCTAAGGGAAATACCTTGGGACACAGACCTCAGAGCTAAGTCTGTACAAGATATGATGAACCATGTCACCCAAAAGTGTCAGGAGGCAGTAAGCAGATACATCCCGGGCCAAAAGGAAAAATCCGAGAAGCAAAAGAAGAATCCATGGTTTAATAGGGCATGTATGGAAGCAAAGAAACTAAACAAAAGGGCGTGGAGGAATTTCCGGAATATCAGAACACTGAAACCAGAGAGAGATACCAGAGAACCAGGAATGAGTATGTCAGGGTGAGAAGAGAAGCAGAGAAAACTTATGAAAATGATATAGCAAACAAAGTCAAGACCGAACCAAAGCCACTCCACAGTCACATCAGAAGGAAAACAACAGTGAAAGAACAGGTAGTGAAACTTAGAACCGGCGTGGACAGGTATACAGAGAGTTTGACAAAGAGGTGTGTGAAGAACACAACAAGAGGTTCCAGGAGGTCTTCACAACAGAACAAGGTGAGGCCACTGCGCTAGGAGAAAGGGAAGTAAACCAGGCGGCCTTGGAAGGGTTCAAAATTACGAGAGAGGAGGGCAAGAGACACCTGCTGGATCTGGATGTTAGAAAGCCTGTTGGTCCAGACGGGATCTCGCAATGGGTACTGAAAGAGTGTGCAGAGGCACTTTGCCACTCTCCATAGTGTATAGTAGGTCACTGAAGACGGGAGACCTACCAAAAATATGGAAGTTGGCGAATGTGGTCCCAATATACAAAAAGGGCGACAGGCAAGAGGCACTGAACTACAGGCCAGTGTCCTTGACTTGGATACCATGCAAGGTGATGGAGAAGATCTTGAGAAAAAAACTGGTATCATCTGGAGAGAAGGAACTTCGTGACAAATCGCCAACAAGGATTCAGGGGGGGGTAAATCTTGACTGACTGGCTTAATAGAATTTTACAACCAGGTGACAAAGATTAAGCAAGAAAGAGAAGGATGGGCGGACTGCATTTTCTTGGTTTGTCGGAAAGCCTTTGACACAGTACCGCATAAGAGGCTGGTACATAAGCTGGAGAGACAGGCAGGTGTAGCTGGTAAGGTGCTTCAGTGGATAACGGAGTACCTAAGCAATAGCAAGCAGAGAGTTACTGTGAGGGGTGAGACCTCCAATAGGCGTGAAGTCACCAGTGGAGTCCCACATGGCTCTGTACTGGGTCCTATCTTGTTTCTGATACATGTAAAAGATCTCCCGGAGTGTATAGATTCATTTCTCTTAATGTTTGCGGACGATGCCAAAATTATGAGAAGGATTAAGACAGAAGAGGACTGTTTGAGGCTTCAAGAAGACCTAGACAAGATGAAGGAATGGTTGAACAAATGGTTGTTAGAGTTTAACCCAACCAAATGTAATGTAATGAAGCAACCTGTCCTCTTAAAAAGAACGTCACTTTTGGCCGTTTGCCTGTATGGCCGAATATGGACGTAATTTGAAAATGGAAAAAAAAATATAAATTTGTAATTTTTTTTTTCAACAACAGTAAGTTAAGGGTCCTCTGATAGGATAGGTGGACAGGAAATTCTCACAAAGTTTCAAAATGGTATGAAAAACGTTAATGGAAAGTTTCCTTTTCTAAGCTTGCTGAGTAAGCCGGACGACTCAAACAGAAAGGGGGACAGTACGTCACTTTTGTGAGTCGATTTCATTTCAAATTACGTCTAAATTTGGCCATAAAGCGCATACGAGCGAAAAGTGACATTATTTTTATGAGGACGGGTTGAATGAAGATAGGTGTAGGGAGCAGAAGGCCAGATACAAGGTATCTTCTGGGAGAGGAAATTCTTCAGGAGTCAGAGAAAAAAAAAAAGACTTTGGGGTTGATATCACGCCAGACCTGTCTCCTGCAGCCCATATCAAGAGGATAACATCAGCGGCATATGCCAGGCTGGCCACCATACGAACGGCATTCAGAAACTTGTGTAAAGAATCATTCAGAACATTGTATACCAGATATGTCAGGCCAATCCTGGAGTATGCAGCCCCAGCATGGAGTCCATACCTAGTCAAGGATAAGACTAAACTGGAAAAGGTTCAAAGGTTTGCCACCAGACTAGTAACCGAGCTGAGAGGTATGAGCTACGAGGAGAGACTACGGGAAATAAACCTCACTTCGCTGGAAGACAGAAGAGTTAGGGGCAGACATGATCACCACATTCAAGATTCTGAAGGGAATTGGTTGGGTAGATAAAGACAGGCTATTTAACACAAGGGGCACACGCACAAGGGGACACAGGTGGAAACTGAGTGCCCAAATGAGCCACAGAGATATTAGAAAGAACTTTTTCAGTGTCAGAGTAGTTAGTAAATGGAATGTATTAGGAAGTGATGTGGTGGAGGCTGACTCCATACACAGTTTCAAGTGTAGATTTGATAGAGCCCAATAGGCTCAGGAATCTGGAATCTGTACACCTGTTGATTGATAGTTGAGAGGCGGGACCAAAGAGCCAGAGCTCAACCTCCGCAAACACAACTAGGTGAGTACACACACACACACAGTAATATTTATTTGGTGTTGGATGTAATGGAGTGGACACTCTTTACATGTTGACCAATCCACACACTAGAAAATGAAGTGACGACGATGTTTCGGTCTATCCTGGACCATTCTCAAGTCGATTGTGCTTTACATTTCAAAAATGATATATATTTTGGGACAGCAGATAGCAGATTTTCTACATTACGTTACATTATGTGTTACAAGGTGTAAAAATCTGTCACACAGTAATAATTATTTTATGTTGAATGAAGTGGAGATGGAGATTGACTAGACACGCATAAATATCATTTAAAAAATTATATATATTTTGGACAGCAGAAAGCTGATTTTACTCAATGCGTTTTTTATGCTTTTTTGGTTTGAAAAGAATATTAGCTGGCTGAAAACCTACACTATTACACAGAGCGTATGCCTGATAGATGTATCAGCCTTGAGAGCACAGAATATTCTAAATCCAATGGCTCATGCACGCTTAGTCATTGGCTAGGCAGATGGCGCTGAAGTCGAGTGGAGTCGCCGATTCACCAATCAGAAGCGTGCTGGCTGGAAGTGGTAGTTTGGTGATCGATGAAGATGGAGTGGCGACAGCGAGGAGGGGGAGGTGGAGAGCAAGTGTAGGGTACGTATACCCCCTGTAGAAACGTATTCTACTAAATGTTTACTACTCTTGATAGTAGTATCTAGATGTTGTAGATGTACTGAAGTAACATGATGAAGGAAAGAGCAGGCCAAATCTCTCTTGAAGGAGATTATCATCACAGCTCTACCCCGATGCCTGCTCTTACCGGTTAAGTTACTTCAGTAGATGGTAGAGAGGTAGGAGTAGCTGTCTCTACCTCGTAGACTCTGGAGAGGGCGTCAGCTATGATGTTATCCGAACCCTTGATGAAGAAGAGCTCCAGATTATAATTCTGCAAGTACAGAGCCCAGCGTAGAAGACGTTGATTGCTGAATTGGGCCTGTTGCAGGAACCGTAGGGGATTGTGGTCTGAGTAGATGGTAATAGACCAATTCCCCTGTAGGTAAGGTTCGAAATGTTGCAGATTCAGGATGATGGAGAGGAGTTCCTTTTCTATAGTGCTATAATTCTTTTGGTGGGGCTTCAACTTGTAGCTGTAGTAGCTGACAGGAAGAACCTCTTCGCCACGTTGTTGCATTAGGACGCCCCCGATGCCAGTGCCACTTGCGTCGACATTGATGATGAAGAGCTTCGTAATATCTGGAGAGGCGAGAATGGGATCAGAACATAGCAGAGATTTAAGTTGTTCAAAGGCAACGGTCTGTTGAATGGTCCAATGATACCGTTGCTTGGGGCTGGTCAGATTAATCAATGGTGTCGCTACCGTACTAAAAATTTTCACAAACCTACGATAGTAAGATGCAAGGTCAAGGAAGCGCAGGAGCTGCTTCCTGGTTGTAGGTTGTGGGTAATGCTGAATTACTCGAGTGTGAATGGTTAAAGGAGCAATGCTGCCACTCCCAATCACATGACCAAGATAACGCACTTTACCTTTAGCAAAGGTGGACTTGCCCAAGTTGATGGTAAGGCCAGCTGTGAGGAGATTGGAGAACAGTCATTGCAGCTGGAGCAGATGTTCACTCCAGGTGTTAGTTGCCACAATGATGTCATCCAAGTAGGCGTAGGTGTGATCTAGGCCGTAGATGACGCGGTTGACAGCTCGCTGGAAGGTGGCCGAGGCGTTACACAGTCCAAAAGGAAGGCGTTCATATCTGTATAGACCAAAGAGAGTGGTGAAGGCATATATTTCCTTAGCTCTCTCTGTCAGGCTGATTTGGTAATAGCCCTTTAACAAATCAATTTGGGTCAAATAATTAGCATCACTTACTGCTTCAAGGATATCATCTATGCGAGGTAAAGGGTAAGCATCCTTGACGGTCACAAGGTTCAGTTTCCTATAGTCAGTACATAGGCGTACTTTACCGTGCGGTTTCGGCACCAAGATGCAGGGTGAGGCCCAAGGGGACTCACAAGGGGTGGCCAGCCCATGATCCAGGAGGTACTGTACTTCAGCACGCATAACTTCCTCTTTGTACGGGCTGATACGGTAGAAGGGTTGACGAATCGGCCGAGTGTCAAGACGCAGCTGAATGTCATGCTGAACCACATTACACACCTGGGGATCATCGCTGAACAACTTCTGATGTTCTTGAAGAACTTTGATGAGAGGAGCACTATTACAGTCCTGTAAATATTTAGGAAGATCAGTAAGGATTTCTGAGTTGGAAGGTACTGACTCAGAGTTAGTGCTTTCAGGAGTGCAGGGAAGGTCTCACTGTGGAGGTATGGATCTTTAAAAGTGGAGAGAAATATTAGCACTGTGGGGGGGAATACCTTTATACTCCTTCAAAAGATTGACGTGGCACAACTGGGTCCTCCGCCGCCTATCTGGAGTCTCAAGAACGTAGTTGTGGCTGTTTCTGCTCTCCTTGATGCTGTAAAGTCCTGAAAACTTATTTTGCAATGGAGAACCAGGGATCGGAAAATATGCCAACACGAAGTCTCCTGTTTTAAATTTCCTGATTTTGCTGCGTTGGTCAAAATGAGTCTTCATCCTATCTTGAGCTTTCAATAAATAATCAATAGCGAATTTACGTACTCTCTCTAGAATGAGTTTTAAGTTTTGAAGAAACTGAGCCACATACCTGGGTTTTGTCCATGATGATCAAGTTGGAAGGTTGCAGATCTTCGGCCAAGTCGTTGCCCAGGAAAAGTTGTAGCCCTTTCATGGGAAAAAGCTTTTCCCGGATGGCGACTTGGACTTCACCTTGCACGAAAAAACAATCCAAGTGGACTCTGGCGAGTGGATACGGAGTGGTAGCAGTGAGGTCAGTGATAAGGACCGTCTCCCTGGTGTTGGTGATGTTAGGCACAGCAGATTTCAAAATGATAGACTGAAGAGCAGCTGTGTCCCTCAAGATCTTCACTTTAGAATTTCCCTTCGACTGTTCTGTTGGCAGAGAGTTCCAGGGTATAGGTGTTTGCTGAAGAGAGAAAGATCATTAACAGGAACATCAACATTCATCACAGGCTTACTGGACTTAGGAGAAGTCGGTTTGGGTTTAGGAGTTTCACTATAGACTTTGTACTGGGCTTTTCCACATTTATCTATAGTATGTCCATAGAGCTTGCAATACATACAATATAATTAGGAGGTTGCTTGATGGGTACTCACTTTGTCATAATCAGGCCAAGATTTCTTACTGGAAGATGTGTCAGTTGTCAAGCTGTGTATAAGGCTGTAGGTGTCAGCCGACTTCGCACATCTGATGTAGTCGGTTTCCTCCCTATCCGCTAAGTGAAGACGAATGGAAGCAGGAATACGTAGAAAAAATCTTCGACTAGAATAAGGTTGACAAAGTCTGAAAATCTAGAAACATTGGCTGCTTCCAGCCATTTCATCAAATATATTTTCTTATCATTGGCAAATTCTAAATAGGTGGTAGCACTTGCCTTTAGATAATCACGGAATTTTCGTCTGTAGCTTTCGGTGGAGAGAAAGTAGGCGTCTAAAACTGCTTGCTTTAGGGTCTTTTAGTCACTTTCAGGCGCTAAGGTACCGAGAGTAATCGCAGCTCTACCTGTGAGATGCACTCTGAGAAGTGTAGGCCAATGATCTTCAGGCCAGCCAAGTCTTTTAGCTAGGGCCTCAAAAGTAGTAAAAAACACATCTATCTCTGTCTCAATGAATGGTGGCATTAACTTACTTGCCAGGGAGACATTGAAGCTTACTGGAAGACTGGCTGTAGCTTGTTGGCGCTGGGTGTGGTGTGTAGTTTCTAAGTCAAGTTCTTGTCGACGGAATTCTAGAACACTATCAGCTTGCTTCCTATCGTGCTCACGTTGCATCTCCAGGTGACGTTTTCTTGCTTCAAGCTGTTCCCTCTCACGCTCACGTTGTAGGGCAGCATCGCGTTCTTGTTCTTCCTTCTTTAGGGCAGCCTCGCGTTCCTGTTCTTCCTTCTTTAAGGCAGCCTTCCGTTCCTGTTCTTCCTTCTTTAGGGCAGACTCTTCCTTCTTTATTTGGAGAGCTTCTTTCTGTTGTTTTAGAGCTTCTTTTTGTTCACGCTCTATTTTCGCTAGTTCGAGCTTTAACTTCATGGCTGCCAGAGCATGCCGATCTGCAATAGAATAGTTTTCGTTAGAATCAGAGTCTATAATTCCTTCATCTAACAGGTGGTCCAGGATAATGTTGTGCAAGTCACTTTTGTTGGCTCCATGGGGAACATCTAGGCGATACTCAAGTGCTAAAATTTGTAATTCTGTTCTCTTGGCACGAATTAAGTTCCCTACTTCACTTGCTGGATCACTACGAAATGCTGGGAGACGAAACATTTTGAGATAGCAAATAAATGTACAGCGAATATACCTGTGATATTATAAGTGTCAGTAACAGGATGACGTGGCAACTGGTGACTATCCTGTGGAAATTCAATCGTTAATATAAAAACAATTAACGTTAATATTAGATGTTAAATAATTATTCAATCAAAATCGCAGGAAATCTTGTACCCGGCACTCAATATACGAGAATAAGGGCAAGAAAATCCTACTAAATAAATGAAACTAATAGTTTCAAAACAAATGAAACTTTTAATTGTTTCATAACTGAAAGGGTAGTCGAAGAATGTAGGGATACCTTGCCGGGTCTCTATAGGACAGAAGCAAGGGGTTTCCTACTTAACTAGATGATAATTACAGAATTAGCGTTCTTTGTGCTCTGAAAAAGAAAGCCAATTCCCTAACTGAGTAAATATCAATCTCTGACCGATGTGTAGGAGTGCGAGTGTCAACTGGTGACAAGAACTGCTGTTGAGGTCCCAACTCAACAGCGTAGTCCGTGCTAGAGGAACTATGGCCCTCTTTATCCTCTTTCGGTCGGATTGCAGAAGATAGGGTACGTGGCCTGAAGACAAATCAAAGTACCAGGGTACCAAAATGATGATCTGCCGTAATTGAAAAATATTCTAGGAACGAAAAAGGTGGACTACACTAGTAATAACACTGAGGGATGAACGACCAATTAAGAGCGTGACTGAGGCCTCCAGTCACCACGTAATCCACAGTTATCCAACACTCACCATATGTTACCCTCGGAATGCACAAAATACACAGCACCATATGAATATTAAGAGTTATGAAAATATTTTAAAGCAACTGTATCAAGGCCAAGTACGCTTACCACAAATTGATGTTCTAGTATCAGTACCTGAGTGAGGCTCCTAGGACAGGCCCCCATTAAATGTGATGGAAATATATGTAGGTGTACTGCAGTCCTCCCAATGGCTGGTGTCAATGCCAATCACATTTACAAAAAAAAAAAAGAAAAAAAAGTTGACGGCGTGGCTGTTACCTCCTATGGTCAAGTAAAATGGAAAAACATGCAAAACAAATCGTATGAACAATGAAACATTAAATGACTTGAAAACAAATATGAACAAAGATAATCCCTTGGCTATGTACAGTGCGAATAAACAAAATTACAAAGTCAAAAAATAATATAAAATAATGGTTACGTTACTCTACAATGAACAAGACAAAAAATGAATTAATAGGTGCTGAGAATATTGGCTGGCTGAAATCCTCCACTATTACACAGAGCGTATGCTAGATAGATGTATCAGCCTTGAGAGCACAGAATATTCTAAATCCAATGGCTCATGCACGCTTAGTCATTGGCTATGCAGATGGCGCTGAAGTCGAGTGGAGTCGCCGATTCACCAATCAGAAGCGTGCTGGCTGGAAGTGGTAGTTTGGTGATCGACGAAGGTGGAGTGGTGACAGCGAAGAGGGGGAGGTGGAGAGCAAGTGTAGGGTACGTATACCCCCTGTAGAAACGTATTCTACTAACTGTGTACTACTCTTGATTGTAGTGTCTAGATGTTGTAGATGTACTGAAGTAACATGATGAAGGAAAGAGCAGGCCAAATCTTTCTTGAAGGAGATTATCGTCACAGTACCTATACCAAACCTAATTCGAGGAAAAGATCCCGGGTAAGATGTTTGTTTCAAAACACTCCATGTACAAATTGCTTAAAACAGGGGAGAGGGGATTACCCATCGCCATGCCAAATGTTTGTTTATAAAATGAATCATTAAAGTAGAAATAATTATCTTTAATGAACAATTTTATGAGTTCAACAATGGTGTTAAAGTTATATTATATTTAGGGAGTAGATCCCGTAAGAATGCCAACAGGTCATCAACAAGAACTCTGGTGAACAGAACCATCACATCAATACTCACAAATTTAAAATCATAATTTTATTTCAAACAAGAAAACTTGTTAACCAAGTCCAAGTTTTTTGTTATGTGTGTGTTGGAAATGGAACCTACTACTGGAGACAAGACTTGGACAAGCCATTTGGAAAGTCTATATGCTACAGATCAAACAAAACTAACTATATGTCGTACCTAGTAGCCAGAACGCACTTCTCAGCCTACTATGCAAGGCCCGATTTGCCTAATAAGCCAAGTTTTCATGAATTAATGTTTTTTCGACTACCTAACCTAACCTAACCTAACTTTTTCGGCTACCTAACCTAACCTAACCTATAAAGATAGGTTAGGTTAGGTAGGGTTGGTTAGGTTCTGTCATATATCTACGTTAATTTTAACTCTAATAAAAAAAAACTTACCTCATACATTATGAAATGGGTAGCTTTATCATTTCATAAGAAAAAAAATTAGAGAAAATATATTAATTCACGAAAACTTGACTTATTAGGCAAACCGGGCCTTGCATAGTAGGCTGAGAAGTGCGTTCTGGCTACTAGGTACGACATATATATATATATATATATATATATATATATATATATGTCGTACCTAATAGCCAGAACTCACTTTTCAGCCTACTATTCAAGGCCCGATTTGCCTAAAAAGCCAAGTTTTCCTGAATTAATATATTTACTATAATTTTTTTTTTATGAAATGATAAAGCAACCCTTTTCTCTATGTATGAGGTCAATTTTTTTTTATTGGAGTTAAAATTAACGTAGATATATGACCGAACCTAACCAACCCTACCTAACCTAACCTAACCTATATTTATAGGTAAGGTTAGGTTAGGTAGCCAAAAAAAGCTAGGTTAGGTTAGGTTAGGTAGGTTAGGTAGACGAAAAAACATTAATTCATGAAAACTTGGCTTATTAGGCAAATCGGGCCTTGAATAGTAGGCTGAGAAGTGCGTTCTGGCTATTAGGTACGACATATATATATATATATATATATATATATATATATATATATATATATATGTCGTACCTAGTAGCCAGTCGTACCTAGTAGTATTGTCGTACCTAGTAGTTCTGGCTACTAGGTACGATATATATATATATATATATATATATATATATATATATATATATATATATATATATATATATATATATATATATATATATATATGTCGTACCTAGTAGCCAGAACTCACTTCTCAGCCTACTATGCAAGGCCCGATTTGCCTAATAAGCCAAGTTTTCTTGAATTAATTGTTTTTCGGCTACCTAACCTAACCTAACCTAACTTTTTCGGCTACCTAACCTAACCTAACCTATAAAGATAGGTTAGGTTAGGTTAGGTAGGGTTGGTTAGGTTCGGTCATATAACTACGTTAATTTTAACTCAAATAACAAAAAATTGACCTCATACATAATGAAATGGGTAGCTTTATCATTTCATAAGAAACAAATTTGAGAAAATATATTAATTCATGAAAACTTGACTTATTAGGCAAATCCGGCCTTGCATAGTAGGCTGAGAAGTGCGTTCTGGCTACTAGGTACGACATATATATATATATATATATATATATATATATATATATATATATATATATATATATATATATATATGTGTGTGTGTGTGTGTGTTGTACCTAGTAGCCAGAATGCAGTTCTTGGCCTACTATGCAAGACCAGACTTGCCTAATAAACCAAGTTTCCCGAATTTAATATTTTTTTTATGAAATGATAAAGGTATCCATTTCATTATGTTTGACATAATTTTTGACATTTGAAGGAACTTTTTCATTGTCAGAGTAGATAACGGATGGAATGTATTATTCAGTGATGTGGTGGAGGCTGACTCCATACACGGTTTCAAATGTAGATATGATAGAGCCCAGCAGGCTTAGGAATCTGTACACCAGTTGATTGACTGTTGAGAGGCGGGACCAAAGAGCCAAAGCTCAACCCCCGCAAACACAAATAGGTGAGTACACACACACACACACCTCCCCCCCTCTCTCCTTCACCCTGTCTCTCCCTCATCCGCTCTCTCCCTCTCCATCTCTCTCCCTCTCCTCTCTCTCCCTCTCTCCTCCCTCTCTCTCTCCCTCCCTCCTCTCTCTTTATCTCCTCCCCCCCTTCCCCTTCTACTTTCTTCTCACTTCAGTGGAAGGGTCGGGTCGTCCCCACCCTCCCATTTATCTCTCCCTTTATCACTCCATTTCTCTCTCTCTCTTTCTCTCTCTCTCTCCCTCCCTCCCCCATCCCGCTCTGCCCTCCTGACAAATCCTATCACAGCACAACTATAGGAACAGGGGCAAGCATGACAGCCAGAGGTACCAGGGGAACTTGGAAGAGTCAAGGTGACGAAATGAAGGAAATGTTCACCCAGTTTCTGGAGGACATCAAGAGTGAGATGCAAGAAATGATGCAGGAAATGACAAACAAAATAAGCAACCTGAAAAGAGAGCTGACAACAGCAAAGGAAGAGATTAGAGCTCCCAAAGAGAATGGTATCGAGGCTGAGACTCAGAAAATCATCCAGGGAGAAGGTGGTAATAGTTTTTTGGATGACAATGCCACAATAAAAGCAACATTTGCAGAAATACTAAAAAAAAATAACTCTGAAGTAATGACTGCAGTGATGGAGGTGGCCATGAAAGCAGCCACCTCACAGGAGGCGGCACGCTCCACTAGCCAACTGCTGGAAAGGAACAGATCAGTGGTTGCTGTGGGTATTAAAGAGCAGGAAGGGTCTAATAGGACAGAATGGAATGACAAGGACAAAGCAGCAGTGAATGAAGTACTAAAGTCACTAGACACTGAAGGGGCTGAGCATAGCACTGAGAAGGTTTTCAGGCTAGGTTGGTACAACAAAGACCGAGACCGAGTGATAAAGACAGTGTTTGCAAACGAGAGCACAAAGGAGAAGATTCTGTCAAGGAAGAGCTCCCTGAAAAACTTGGGAAAATTAAAAAATGTATTCCTCCAGAGAGACATGACAAGGGAGGAGAGAGCCGTGGCAGCAGAAGCAAGGAAGAGGCGCAGGGCGAAAGGGCAAAACCAGGAAGTCACAGCTCCCAACACAACACCCCCAGAGGCGAGGGGGAACCCACAACCAGCTACCCAGTAACACCAGAAGGGAGGACAACCCCGCCACCCTCCTCTGCATAGAAAATCCCCCTACCCCAAACCCTCCCTGCCCCCCACTCAAATGTTCAGCCAAATCTCCCTCCCCCCACACCCAATCCCCACCTTTATACCCCTCCCCTCCTCCCACTGAGTCCTCCCTCCTCCCCTTTCCTTCCTGGCCTCCCACCCCGTTCACCCCATCCCCTCCCTGTCCCTCCCCCTTCACTGGATCCCCCGCCCCTCACCCCAGTATCCTCTGAGACCCTGTTATCCACCTCACAGGTCCTCACACCCATGGAACAGCTTCCCCCACCAGCAGAACACTCACCAAGGAGGCGATTTGAGAAGGGACAGAAGAATGTGAGCCTCAAAGTAATGTACACTAACATAGATGGAATTACAAATAAAGCAAATGAGCTTGGAGAACGGGTATTAGAGGAAAACCCAGACATAATAGCCCTCATAGAAACAAAGCTAACGAAAACAATAAAAAACACAGTGTTCCCACAGGACTATTATGTTATGAGGAAAGAGAGGGAAGGAAGAGGTGGGGGTGGTGTAGCCCTGCTGGTAAGAAAAGGCTGGGATTTTGAGGAGATGGTTATTGAGGGCTGTGAAGGTTTCAGTGACTACATAGCCGGTACCATAACAAATGGAGGGAAAAAAATTATAGTCGTAGTCATATATAATCCACCACCAAATGACAGAAGACCTCGACAGGAATATGATAAAAACAACATGGCCACTATTAACATAATAGAAAGAGCAGCTTCTGTTGCTAGCAGGAATGGATCTGGACTACTAATAATGGGAGACTTCAACCATGGGAAGATAGATAGGGAGAACAGAGACCCGCATGGAGGACCAGAAACATGGAGAGCTAAGCTGCTGGACGTGGTAACAAGAAACTTTCTAAGCCAGCACATCAAAGAACCAACAAGAATGAGAGAAGATGAACCAGCAATGATTGATTTGATTTTACCGTAAATGAGTGGGATATAATGGAAGTTAAGATGGAAGCGCCCTTGGGAATAAGTGACCAAAGTGTATTGAACTTTCAGTATCTGGTAGAGCTAGGAATTATCTCCCCCCCCCCCAAAAAAAAACTAGGAATTAAAAGGCTGGCATACCAAAAGGGGAATTATGAACAGATGAGAAGTTTCCTAAGTGAAATACCTTGGGACACAGACCTCAGAGATAAGTCTGTACAGGGTATGATGGACTATGTTACCCAAAAGTGTCAGGAGGCAGTAAACAGGTTCATCCCGGCCCAAAGTGAAAAATCCGAGAAGCAACATAAGAATCCATGGTATAATAGGGCATGTATGGAAGCGAAGAAACTGAACAAAAGGGCGTGGAGGAACTTCCGGAATAACAGAACACCAGAAAGCAGAGAGAGATACCAGAGAACCAGGAATGAGTACGTCAGGGTGAGAAGAGAAGCAGAGAAAAGTTTTGAAAACGATATAGCAAACAAAGCCAAGACCGAACCAAAACTACTCCACAGTCACATCAGAAGGAAAACAACAGTGAAAGAACCGGTATTGAAACTTAGAATAGGCGAGGACAGGTATACAGAGAATGACAGAGAGGTGTGTGAAGAACTCAACAAGAGGTTCCAGGGGTCTTCACAATAGAACAAGGTGAGGTCACTGTGCTAGGAGAAAGGGAGGTAAACCAGGCAGCCTTGGAAGAGCTCGAAATTACGAGAGAGGAGGTCAAGAGACACCTGCTGGATCTGGATGTTAGAAAGGCTGTTGGTCCAGATGGGATCTCACCATGGATAATGAAAGAGTGTGAGAGGCAGTTTGCTTGCAACTCTCCATAGTGTATAGTAAGACACTAGAGACGTGAGACCTACCAGAAATATGGAAGACGGCAAATGTGGTCCCAATATACAAAAGGGGCGACAAGCAAGAGGCACTGAACTACAGGCCAGTGTCCTTGACTTGTATACCATACAAGGCGATGGAGAAGATCGTGAGAAAAAACCTTGTAACACATCTGGAGAGAAGGGACTTCGTGACAAATCGCCAACATGGGATCAGGGAGGGTAAATCTTGTCTTACAGGCTTGATAGAATTCTACAATCACGTGACAAAGATTAAGCAAAAAAGAGAGAGCTGGGCGGACTGCATTTTCTTGGATTGTCGGAAAGCCTTTGACACAGTACCGCATAAGAGGCTGGTACATAATCTGGAGAAACAGGCAGGTGTAGCTGGTAAGGTGCTCCAGTGGATAACGGAGTACCTAAGCAATAGGAAGCAGAGAGATACGGTGAGGGGGTGAGACCTCCGATTGGCGTGAAGTCACCAGTGGAGTCCCACAGGGCTCTGTGCTCGGTCCTATCTTGTTTCTGATATATGTAAATGATCTCAAGGAAGGTATCGATTCATTTCTCTCAATGTTTGCGGACGATGCTAAAATTATGAGAATGATTAAAACAGAAGAGGACTGTTTGAGTCTTCAAGAAGACCTAGACAAGCTGAAGGAATGGTCGAACAAATGGTTGTTAGAGTTTAACCCAACCAAATGTAATGTAATGAAGATAGGTGTAGGGAGCAGGAGGCCAGATACAAGGTATCATCTGGGAGAGGAAATTCTTCAGGAGTCAGAGAAAGAAAAAAACTTGGGGGTTGATATCACGCCAGACCTGTCTCCTGCAGCCCATATCAAGAGGATAACATCAGCGGCATATATGAACGGCATTCAGAAACTTGTGTAAGGAATCATTCAGAACTTTGTATACCACATATGTCAGGCCAATCCTGGAGTATGCAGCCCCAGCATGGAGTCCATATCTAGTCAAGGATAAGACTAAACTGGAAATGGTTCAAAGGTTTGCCACCAGACTAGTACCCGAGCTGAGAGGTATGAGCTACGAGGAGAGACTACGGGAATTAAATCTCACTTCGCTGGAAGACAGAAGAGTTAAAGGGGACATGATCACCACATTCAAGGTTCTGAAGGGAATTGATAGGGTAGATAAAGACAGGCTATTTAACACAAGGGGCACACGCACAAGGGGACACAGGTGGAAACTGAGTGCCCAAATGCGCCACAGAGATATTAGAAAGAACTTTTTTAGTGTTAGAGTGGTTGACAAATGGAATGCATTAGGAAGTGATGTGGTGGAGGCTGACTCCATACACAGTTTTAAGTGTTGATATGATAGAGCCCAATAGGCTCAGGAATCTGTACACCTGTTGATTGACGGTTGAGAGGCGGGACCAAAGAGCCAGAGCTCAACCCCCGCAAACACAACTAGGTGAGTACACTCACACACACACAGTAATATTTATTTGGTGTTGGATGTAATGGAGTAGACACACTTTACATGTTGACCAATCCACACACTAGAAAAATAGTGACGACGATGTTTTGGTCTATCCTGGACCATTCTCAAGTCGATTGTGCTTTACATTTCAAAAATGATATATATTTTGGGACAGCAGATAGCTGATTTTCTGCATTACGTTACATTGTGTGTTATAAGGTGTAAAAATCTGTCACACAGTAATAATTATTTTGTGTTGAATGAAGTGGAGATGGAGATTGACTAGACACGCATAAATATCACTTAAAAAATGATATATATTTTGGACAGCAGAAAGCTGATTTTCCGCAAGGCGTTTTTTATGCTCTTTTGGTTTTCAAAAGAATTGACAGTTTAGACCAAGTTTAGTGAGGTCTTGTTGGTCCTTAGTAAGATCGTAAGTTGTGAGGTTTATGTAGCCATCTTTCGGACGAGGGATCTTTAACTGTCCACCGTTTAGAGCTGTCAACTTTCGGAATGTCTTAGTTTCTAAATAGGTTTTGTGTTTTTGTTTTAGTTTGAGTAGTTCACTGTTGGTGGTTTGCTTGAGTTGGTTGGGGATATTGTACTGGGTTCATTTATTTAACTGCTATTCAGACTGCTCTGTAAGGGTTTGGAGGGCTTCCTTCTTCGCGTTAAGTTGATGCTGTATGAGATCTTCTTATCTTGAGGTTATCTTGAATTGATTTCGGGGCTTTAGTGTCCCCGCGGCCCGGTCTTCGACTAGGCCTCCACCCCCAGGAAGCAGCCCGTGACAGCTGACTAACTCCCAGGTACATATGTACTACTAGGTAACAGGGGCATAGGGTGAAAGAAACCCATCGTTTCTCGCCGGCGCCCGGATCGAACCAGGGACCACAGGATCACATGTCCAGCGTGCTGCCTGCTCGGCCAGTTGGCCCCCAACATCTTGCCTACATATATCTGTAAACTCTGTGTTGCAGACTGCTGGGTCATGTGGAGTTATATTGGTGAATACTGGCAGCAGGTATTCATTTATACATGTTGCACTGAATATGATTGCATATTCTGTATTGATTATTTTCTTGTTTATGGTTTCTATCCCTCTGACCAGGGCCTCGTAGCCTGGTGGATAGCGCGCAGGACTCGTAATTCTGTGGCGCGGGTTCGATTCCCGCACGAGGCAGAAACAAATGGGCAAAGTTTCTTTCACCCTGAATGCCCCTGTTACCTAGCAGTAAATAGGTACCTGGGAGTTAGTCAGCTGTCACGGGCTGCTTCCTAGGGGTGGAGGCCTGGTCGAGGACCGGGCCGCGGGGACACTAAAGCCCCGAAATCATCTCAAGATAACCTCAAGATAACCAGTGCTCTTACATCTTGGTTTAATTGGAAGAGAAGTTCTCCAAACGTCATCTGCGTTTAGTGATCTGTACACAGATAATAGCCCTTCCCCTTCTGTGAGATTTGTTTTTCTTTGACAATTATCAAAAGAATTAATTCCTATTGATGTTACGTTAATCGTAACTACCTGGCAAGAGAGGCAGACCTTAAACAGCAAGAGCTGCCAGTGGCAGATATTTAATCTTAAAGCCTAAGCTCATAGGACCGCGGGAGCAAACCGCCAGGCTAAACCACACGGGTAACACCTGTCACTTAGGTCGCTGGCTCCTCCTAGTTGACAAACTAATATAGGGTAGCCGACAGATTTTCACTTCATATTTATAAAGTGTGGTGCTGTGCAATGGACTCGAGGTTTAGGTACAGACTTGATATGAACATAAGCAGGCAAAGCGTTGCAGAACATGAAATGTAGGGCAGTAATATTGGAAGGTTTGACGTAAACGACCGTTTTCTATAACAAACAATTAAGTCACAAAATAAAGTAAAACTACTACAACAGGGACTTTACATTACTTTACTGTCACTCCAGTGGCACATTCAAGAACAGCTACTCAACAGCCTGATGGGCCCACGGTATCCTTATCCCGTCGTCGCTGACTGACTAATGACACTAACTGAACAAAGTGGTGCCCACTGGTGACGCAAGCTTGCAATCAATATTGTCACGGCTTCACGGTGAACAAATACTATAACCACAAAACTTGACTGGCGCTCGTTGTTCTCAACGAGGTACCAAGTAACAAGGCGGTTAATCATAGAATGATAACCCCTTATAAAAATCTTCCGTTAACACTTGTCTCTCAGGACAATCAACAACAAAAGTTACTCTAATTGAATTTAAGCAATTACGTTAATACACACGACGTGTCTCAACGACACTTAAATGGCAGCAATAACTCGTAAATCAATTAATTACATCAACTTGAAAGTGAAGCATTCGGTGAGTAATTCCCAATTAATTACTGCAGACAACAGCCTATTAATTCAGACGATTATTGATAAAGCCTGCTGTTTCTCAACTGACAGTTCACTTCCGGTCTTACGACAAGATTACCTTAACGAGGGTAGACTACTGTACCACACACAACGTTACAAGACTCTCCGTGTAAACAACAACATCAACACCTGGTGAATTCACTAAGTGGCGGTTACTAATTCTCTTTAATTAGCTACGAGTGCTTAATTCCTATGTCCGCAGACAGATCTGATCAGTCCAACGAATTACAACAGCTTAATTACAGCGCAATTGACTCCGATCGTAACCGACTGGTCAACCCCCTAACGTTAATCAATCAATTAACGACAGCTGAAGTTCTACCTGCGCTGCCATTGAGTGAGGACGTGTCGCTTGACCGCTCCGGCAGTTTGAGGTAGTTGCCGTTTTCGCCAGCATGGGGTGTGGGGGTGTCTACCCTCCTTGCTGTTCCTGGTGGTGGGGACGTGGCGTGTTTTGCGATGGGTGGCCCTATTCCCGCTGTCGTGCGGTTAAACTCCATCGGATTGGAGTTTACTGGCCATGCTGGTTACCTGCTGGTGGACATGGTATTGAGTGACATGCTTCGAGTCCCGGTTCGGGACATATATGGTGTTGAGCTGGTCACTGCTCACCGTGTCATCATCAAGTTTGTGGGTGAGGTGGTGTACCGTGCTTTTCTACGGAGGTACGAGGGACATACTTTGCAGCTGCAGGAAGGCTCCGGGTCTGTGACCATTTCGGACCATAGTGGTGCTGTGACGTATGTCAGTGTTCATGGCACCCCCATGGAGTTTCCTGAGACTCTTTTCCGGCGATTCTTCCAGAGGTACGGCTCCATCATCAATGTGCGGATGAACTCACTTTCATCTGGCACGTATTCGGGTGTGAAGACCAACATTCGGACCCTCGGGATGCGACTGAGGTCGGACATTCCGTCCTCTGTCCGGCTGTTGGGATACTACGTGTGGGTGTTTTATGCCCGACAACCCCATACTTGCTTCCGGTGTGGCTTGTTGGGGCATCAGGCTGCCGGGTGTAGTGCTGATCCGGTCGCTTCCGTGAAGAGAATTTCCCGCCGCTCCCTCTGTAGGAGGACTCCGGGGGTGAGGAGGTAGGTGTCCCGTTCGCTGCTGAGGCTCCCCCAGCGTCACCCGACGATCCCCCGGTTGTCGCAACACCCTCCTCCGGGTGTTACGGTGCCGTCGGATGTTCCTCATGTCCATGTCTCTGGCCCTGCCGATCCCGTGGACCTTCCTGGTAATCCCTGTGGAGCATCGCCGTCTGCTTCCTTGTCTTCGGATGCGGATCCTGGCCCTGCGTCTGCGCCTCGGGTCCCTGCTGTGCTGGGCAGCAGGGTGGCTGCGGAGCCTCCTGCTGTGTGTGGTCCAGTTCCTCCTGTGGTAGAGGCTGCTGCCGTTCTGCGTTGGGCGTCAGTTCGTCCGGCTAGTGGTGCCCGTGCTTCTGGATCTGCTTCCGGCTCTGACGATATCCGGCCGGAGCCCAAACGTTCCAGGCGTTCGTCTACTGCCTGGGCTGATGTTGGGGACTTCAGTGACTGTGGGTCTTCAGGTGTTGACGGCGTGGCTCCGGATGAGTCGTTGTCTCCATGGTTGGTGGTGGCGGAGGTACATGTGCCTGCTGGGGCTGGTGCCTGTGTCTCGGGTGTGACTCCTGTCCCTTCCCTGCCCGGCGGCTCTCCAAAGTGGTGTGTGGTGGGTTCCGGTGCCGGGGGTGGTGAGGATGCTGGTGCTGGGCATGGCCTGGTGGTGACTTTGAGAAAGGATGCGCGCCGCCATGGTTCCCTGCAGTCGTCTGGTGGTGTGCCCGTGGCCGCTGGTGCCCCTGTACTCACCTAGTTGTGCTTGCGGGGGTTGAGCTCTGGCTCTTTGGTCCCGCCTCGCAACCATCAATCAACAGGTGTACAGGTTCCTGAGCCTATTGGGCTCTATCATATCTACACTTGAAACTGTGTATGGAGTCAGCCTCCACCACATTGCTTCCTAATGCATTCCATTTGTCAACCACTCTGACACAAAAAAAGTTCTTTCTAATGTCTCTGAGGCTCATTTGGGCACTCAGTTTCCACCTGTGTCCCCTAGTGCGTGTGCCCCTTGTGTTAAATAGCCTATCTTTATCAACCCTGTCGATTCCCTTGAGAATCTTGAATGTAGTGATCATGTCCCCTTTAACTCTTCTGTCTTCCAACGAAGTGAGGTTCAATTCCCGTAGTCTCTCCTCGTAGCTCATACCTCTCAGCTCGGGTACTAGTCTGGTAACAAACCTTTGAACCTTTTCCAGTTTAGTCTTATGCTTGACTAGATATGGACTCCATGCTGGAGCCGCATACTCCAGGATTGGTCTGACATATGTGGTATATAATGTTCTGAAAGATTCCTTACACAAGTTTCTAAAGGCCGTTCTTATGTTAGCCAACCTGGCATATGCTGCTGATGTTATCCTCTTGATATGAGCTTCAGGGGACAGGTCTGGCGTGATATCAACCCCCAGGTCTTTCTCTCTCTCTGACTCTTGAAATATTTCGTCTCCCAAGTGATACCTTGTATCTGGTCTCCTGCTTCCTACTCCTATCTTCATTACATTACATTTGCTTGGGTTAAACTCTAACATCCATTTGTTCGACCATTCCTGCAGCTTGTCCAGGTCTTCTTGAAGCCTCAAGCTGTCCTCCTCTGTCTTAATCCTTCTCATAATTTTGGCGTCGTCAGCAAACATTGAGAGGAATGTGTCTATACCCTCTGGGAGATCATTTACGTATATCAGAAACAGGATAGGTCCAAGCACAGAGCCCTGTGGGACTCCACTGGTGACTTCCCGCCATTCTGAGGTCTCACCCCTCACTATAACTCTCTGCTTCCTATTGCTTAGGTACTCCCTTATCCACTGGAGAGCCCTACCAGTTACTCCTGCCTGTTTCTCCAGCTTATGCATCAACCTTTTATGGGGTACTGTGTCAAAGGCTTTCCGACAGTCCAAAAAAATGCAGCCCGCCCATCCTTCTCTTTCTTGCTAAATCTTTGTCACCTGATCATAGAATTCTATCAAGCCTGTAAGGCAAGATTTACCTTCCCTGAACCCATGTTGATGGGTTGTCACGAAGTCTCTTCTCTCCAGATGTGTTACTAGGTTTTTTCTCACAATCTTCTCCATCACCCTGCATGGTATACAAGTTAAGGACACTGGCCTGTAGTTCAGTGCCTCTTGTCTGTCACCCTTTTTAAATATTGGTACTACATTAGCAGTCTTCAATACTTCTGGTAGGTCTCCCGTTTCCAGTGACCTACTATACACTATGGAGAGTGGCAAGCTAAGTGCTCCTGCACACTCTTTCAGTACCCATGGTGAGATTCCATCCGGCCCAACAGCTTTTCTCACATCCAGCTCCAATAGGTGCTTCTTGACCTCATCTCTTGTAATTTCAAACCTTTCCAAGGTCACCCGGTTTGCTGCCACCTCTCCTAGCACCGTGACTTCTCCCTGTTCTATTGTAACGACCTCCTGGAACCTTTTGTTGAGTTCTTCACACACCTCTTTGTCATTCTCTGTGCACCTGTCCTCGCCCACCCTAAGTTTCATCACCTGTTCCTTCACTGTTGTCTTCCTCCTGATGTGACTGTGTAGTAGCTTCGGTTCGGTCTTGGCTTTATTAGCTATATTATTTTCATACCTTTTCTCAGCTGCTCTTCTCATACTAACATCCTCGTTCCTGGTTCTCTGGTATCTCTCTCTACTTTCTGGTGTTCTGTTATTACGGAAGTTCCTCCATGCCCTTTTGTTCAGCTCCTTTGCTTTCATACATTCCCTATTAAACCACGGATTCTTCCTTTGCTTCTCTGTTTTTTCCTGTTGGGCTCGGACAAACCTGCTTACAGCCTCCTTACATTTTTGGGTGACATAGTCCATCATGTCTTGTACAGACTTGGTTCCGAGTTCTGTGTCCCAATGTATATCCCATATTAATTTATTCATCTCCTCATAGTTTCCCTTTCGGTACGCCAGCCCTTTGTTTCCCAGTTCTTTTTTGGGGGTGATAATTCCTAGCTCAACCAGGTACTCAAAGCTCAATACACTATGATCACTCATTCCCAAGGGGGCTTCCAACTTAACTTCCCTTATATCCGACTCATTTAGGGTAAATATCAGATCAAACAAGGCTGGTTCATCCCCTCCTCTCATTCTTGTCGGTCCCTTGACGTGTTGACTTAGAAAGTTTCTTGTTGCCACATCCAGCAGCTTAGCTCTCCATGTGTCTGGGCCTCTATGTGGGTCTCTGTTCCCCCCAATCTATCTTTCCATGGTTGAAGTCTCCCATGATTAGTAGCCTGGGTCCGTTCCTGCTAGCCACAGAAGCTGCTCTCTTTATTATATTGATGGTGGCCAAGTTGTTTCTATCATATTCCTGTCTGGGTCTTCTGACATTCGGTGGGGGTTATATATGGCTACTACTACAATTTTCTGTCCTCCAGTTGCTATGGTGCCTGATATGTAGTCACTGAAACCTTCATAGTTCTGAATTACCATCTCTTCGAAACTCCAACCTTCTCTTAGTAGCAAAGCTACACCACCTCCTCCTCTCCCTTCTCTCTCTTTCCTCACTACATAGTAGCCCTGTGGAAACACTGCGTTTGTTATGGTGTTTGTTAGCTTTGTTTCTGTGAGTGCTATTATGTCTGGGTTTTCTTCTAGTGCCCATTCTCCGAGTTCACTTGTTTTATTAGTTATTCCATCTATGTTAGTGTACATTGCCTTGAAGCTCACTTTCTTCAGATCATTTTCTTGTCCCTTTCTTGGTGAACATTCTGCTGGTGTGGGAAGCTTTTCAGTGTGTGAGATGATCTGTGAGGTGGTTTGCAGGGTTTCAGGGGAGTTTAGGGTGAGGGGTGGGGGTTTCATGGAAGGGGGGACAGGTAGGGTGTGGGTTAAGGAGATAGGGGGGACATGGAGGATACGGGGTGAGGGGGGAGGAGGGATAGGGAGGGTATGGGATGAAGGGGGAGGGGGGAAAGGTGGGAGGGGGTACATGATGGGAATGGGGAAGGGATGACAGGGTAAGAATGGGGTGGGGGGGGGGGGAGTGAGTGTTGGGTGGGGGCAGGTAGGGTGAGGGGAAGGGAGGGTTTCTATGCAGAGGGGGGTGGTGGGGTTGCCCTCCCCTCTGGTGTTGCTGGGATGCTGGTTTTGGGTTCGCCTCTTGTCTCTAGGACTGTTGTGTTGGGGGCTGTGATTTCCTGGTTTGCTTCTCCCTCCCTGTGCTTCCTCCTTGCCTCTGCTGCCCTGGCTCTCTCCTCCTTCGTCCTGTCCCTCTGCAGGAATACTTTCTTGTATCCCTCCACATGCTGCAGTCAACTCTTCCTTTCGAGAATATCCTCCTTCGTGGTTTCGTTTGTAAACACCACCTTTACAAGTCGGTTTCTGTCCTTGTTGTACCAGCCCAACCTGAAAACCTTCTCAATGTTTCATTCAGCCCCTTCCATCTGTAACCCCTTCAGTAGCCCCTGTACTGCCTCTCTATCCTTGCTATTCCATTCTTGCCTGTTGGATCCTTCCTGTTCTTTTATGCCTAGAACTACCACTGATCTTTTTCTCTCCAGCAGCTGAGTGGTGCATCTTGCTGCTTCCTGTGAGGTGGCTGCTTGCATCGCTACCTCCCTCACTGTGTCCATTGCTTCTGAGCTCTTTTTCAGTATGTCTGCAAATGTTTCAGGTACAGAGGCATTTCCTTCCAATGTAATATTCCCACCTTCCCTTTGGATGATAATCTGATGCTCGGTCTTTTTATTTTTTTCTGTGAGGGATTTGATCTCCTCTCTTGCTGATGTCAGCTCACTTTGCAGTTTGTTAATTGTAATCCTCATTTCCTGCATCTCCTTCCTGAATCCCTCCAGAACTTGGGTTAACATGTCCCTCGTTTGATCAATTTGGTTGTTCCCTGTGTCCCTGTTGCGTCCACCTGCCATGTTGCCCTTGTCAAGAGAGAGAGAGCAAGAGAGAGAGCAAGAATAGTCCTAGTGTGAGTGGGTGTGGTGGGGGGGGGGAGTGTTTTGGGAGAGTGGGAGTGGTGGTGGGGGTGGGGGGGGAGTGTGTTGGGAGAGTGAGATGGTGGGTTAAGAGATGGGTGAGGTGTAGTCTTCAGATTACGGCGGGTGGGGGAGGATTAGTGGCTTATCTGGGTTCCCAGTGAGCTCACAGTTGCTGTCCCTGTTACCTGTCTACCACGATTGTATTATTACGATTGTATTATTGAATGGAATGCAATAGTGTCTATGATATGATATTATATAAACCTTGTACACTGTTGGAGACTTATGAGAGACACTTACCAGCCAGCCCCCGACAAGCACTCTAGGTGAATACACGGCGTGTCGTTGGTAATCCTGTGAGGTCTTCAGGTCTCCACTTGTGTCCCGGCTGATGCGACTGATGTGTCCCGGCTCAAGAAGTCGATATTCACTAGCTATCTTCTCTAAATTCACTAAGATAATTCACCACGAGATGTGATCAATGTGTTGCATAACAATGCCACTGTTCAATTCACACTGTCCCGATTCTCACTGCACAGTACACCCGCTCCCTTGAACCCTATTGTTCCCTCGGTTAACGCGACCGCTGACCCTACACGTCTGCTCACGATCAAAGCTGACCCAAGACCCATGTGGTGGTGCCCTCTGTCCGGCCCCCTACTGTGGAGGACCTGGAGGCCTGGGTTGCCGAGTTCTTGCTGTCTGAGAAGCCGGAGGACTTTTCTGATGAGCGGGTTCCTGGTGTATGGGATAGGGTGGCGGTTACTCACGACCGGAGGGACACCATATGGGTTCCGTGTCTGCGAGTGTTTGTTGCCGGGGTTCCGATTCACATGGCGCCCCCTGGTGGTGGGTCAAGCCTTTTGGGGGAGGTGGCTGATTTGGGAGGCGTTTAATGTGCGGTATCCCCATTCCCGGGCAATTATGTAAACTGATTTTACTTTGGCATGTATGTTATCCTTCTGCATTACTCGCATGTGTTTTTATTCTTAGCTTGTTGTTTGCTGTGCGATTTTCTTGTTTTGTTTCATGATGTTCTTTATGTTGTGTTTTGTTCTCGGTCCTTGAGGCCAATGCGTGTTTGTTGTTATGTATGTACCTATGTTTATTTTCTGATTTGCATGGGTTGCTTGTTTATTATTGGTTTGTTGCGGGGCGGTTGGTTTGGTGTGGGTGTTTTTATTCATGTCTTGTTTCTGTGCTGTACGTTTGCACTGGTGTTTTAATTATTACTTTACATGTTGTACTTGTTTATTATTTTGTTTTTTTGTTGTTGTTGTGTATTGTGCTTGTCCTTTTATGTTTTCTGTTATGCATCTTGATGTTTGTTTTGTTTTATGATGTTTTGTTTTGAGATGTTACTGTGCTTGCTTGTTTGACAATTGTTTTCTATTTTGTGTCTTGATGTCTGTGTTTTTCACTGTATTTATCGTGTTTGTATTATGTTGTACTGAGCTGTCGGCCCTTCTGGCCGGTGGTCTATTGTTTTATTTTGTTATGTTTTCTGTGTTTTTTTCTCGTTTTTATTGTATTTAAATTGCATGCTTTGCATGTAAAAATAGAAATAAAAAAAAAATTAACGACAGCTCGTTAAATCGTTAACACTACATTAGTCTTCACTTGACAATTCCTCCACTGCGTGAACTTCACTGTGACTGTTGCCTTTACACGTCTCTACGTTAATGACAACAATGTTCAACGAAACAAGTGACCTCGTTAAGTAAATCGTGACCCCCCGTGACGTTAAATGACTTTAATTCTCACGGAATCCTTCACAGTACACAACGCCTTCCACCAAGGACAAACTTGTCTACGGTTTACACACGTTACAACACAGTACATCCTTGCCACTCACGGCAAAACTTGTAAATGACTTCCCCAGTAAATTATCCACCAATAATTCACACTTTACCACAACACAACAGTAAAATAAGCGCTGGCCAATATAATAATGGAAATTTTTTATAACCAAGGGAAACCTCCCTGTTACCACTTTCACTGCTGGAAAAGGGGAATAGAGAAAATGGAAACAAATATAACTCACTTTACTCCACCACTGAATGTGTCTGTATGTGTCCTCACACACGTCAACCTCACAGTTGGGCTCAACCTCAACTTGGTGACGGCAACCAGGGTAAACTCACACGTCTCCAATTCCCATTCACCTCACTAGGTGGTCGACTTGGGACAGAGGACAGACGGAACACTGGGTGCGGAACCAGCTTCAGAGCTTTATTACCAACACAGGTACAGCAACAGGTACTCTGAGAGAGAACTCTATCAACATCAGAGGCCCGAGACTAGTCAACACGCTTCCACTACACATAAGGGGCATAACTGGCCGACCCCTCACAGTGTTCAAGAGAGAACTGGATAAGCACCTCCAAAAGATACCTGATCAACCAGGCTGTGACTCATACGTCAGGCTGCGAGCAGCCGCGTCCAACAGCCTGGTTGATCAGTCCGGCAACCAAGAGGCCTGGTCGACGACCGGGCCGCGGGGATGCTAAGCCCCGGAAGCACCTCAAGGTAACCTCAAGGTAAGGTAACCCAAAACGGAAACAGTGTACTTACATCAATCTCGCGAGCCCGCCACACACACTCACATACATACGCGCCAATCTCACTCCCACTGCTGCTGCCGGATGATGACGTAGGCGTCCTCACTTCCTACACGTGCTCAGTTGGAGCATGGGTCCTAGACCACGGGGTTAGCTCCACACACAGTGACCAGGTGGCGCGAACACGCCGGCTTAGGCAGCCCAGGGTGCGGGCACAACAGATTACACAGCTGGGATGTGGTACCACGCCCTTCCACTTCACACGGTACCACAGGATACGACGGTGCACGGTGTTACACGGTACACGAGACGGAGTCCTTCACTGTTCCCTTCTAATTCCTCTGAATTAGAAATTTAAGGTTTCTCTCATAACACTGAAACCTTCTCTAGCACGTCTCACTGCAGGACCTTCAAGCACAGATACGATAGACGGCGGATGTCACTAACCTAGGCCGATAATTAACAGCCTCACTCAGTCCAGTTGCTCTGAGATGGCGTCTCATAAACACACGGCTTAGATGTCTCAGTTCACACGTTCGGTGCACCTTTCTGAACTACCGGATTCTTACGGACAGCTCGAGGAGAGATAGCAAGATGATAGGCATGACTTTAGTAACGTTGCAGGCGGTATTTCCCGATGCCTTGCCTAGCACGGGAAAGTACGTCCCGTGCTAGTACAATTTTTTTGTACAAAAAAATTCCCCTGAAATCAACTCCTTCCTGTAATTTCCTTCACAGACCTGATACAGTGATCAAAATGACATCAATGGCTAGCAAATGTCACGGGCTGTTTAACGACACCCAACACGACTGTGGAAAAGTTATATTCAGAAAGTTGAATCACGGTGCACATCAATGGTGCACTATGCAATTTCGTACTTCATTCAGTGCACGAGAGAGCAGGAAAAATATGTCTCCTGACACCTTCCCACTACCTCCCCTCGTTCGTCTTTCCTTCTCTTGTTCTCCCTTCCCTTCCTTCGAGCCGACATCGGTCATAAACACGCCAAGGGCAGGCATGTGACACTGTGCGGGCGTCTCAGGCTATATCTAGGGGAAGAGGAAGGGGAGGGCTATGAGCGGTGTACAGATCACTACATTCGTTCGAGGTGAAGAAAAATCAATAAATGTAGACTGTATTACACGTGTTATAAAATTACTCAACGTTTCGAACCTACATGGTTCATTCTCAAGTGATTTTAAAGTACAGGGGATATTGGATTTATACCATTAGGGGGGAGGGTGTCAGGTGTAGACAAAATAGACCAATACAAATGGGACAAGAATAAGGCATAAAGGGGAGAAAAGTAAGGCGTTAAAGTTTGAAGAAAAAGGTGAAAATAGGACCCAAAGCACGTTGGGCCCATGATTCACGTGAATTGTTCATAGCATGTTGAGCAATGTCTTCTATGTTGGCATCTTCATGTTCCGGTCTTGTTCTTACTCTCATGGTGGGTAGATGAATAGTTCCATAATTCGGGTTTTCATGGTAGGTTTTTCCATTTTTATGTTGATTGTTTCAAGAATTCGTAATCATCTTACATCTTGGGTTATGTCTATTATACAAGTGTTTTTATGCAATCTATATAAATAAAAATGGAAATGGTCGTTTGTTCATAATCGCTAATCTCCGGAATTTCTTCACTGATTACTTTGAAATTTTTACACCTCATTCCATTCTCATCCCAGCACGTTTTTATATGCATACTATATAGATGCCTATATATATAGATATATAGTTTTTTCTGAAAAACTGTGTTTTTCATGTGAGGGAAATCTTCGCAATCGGTAAAGAGGAAAACCTCTTTACCGATTGCGTTGAAATTATGACACAACGTTGCATTCGAATATGGGCGTCTTTTTATATACCTGCCATATACATAACTCACCTGTGACAAGAAATAACATGCTCATTTTGAAAAACAGTGCCATCTGTTGGTCGTAAGAGCAACATACGCTGTAATCTCCGAAAGTTCTTCACTGATTGTTTTGAAATCGTGACACAATGTTGTATTTGAATAGGCGCGTCTTTTCATATACCTACTATATAGATGCCACCCCTGTGACAGGTAAAAACATGCATTTTTGATAAACAGCGCCATCTGTTGCACATAAGATCAACACATGCTATGCTAAATATGTTACAATTCAATTTCAATGTTTCTGATTTCATTGATAAATGGAATTTTCATAAATTTCGATTTATTTTAATTTTGATTCAATTATTTTTGTGACATTGCGTTGGAGACATTGCGTTGGAATTGAGCTGTGTTGTTAACCATACCATTCAATTTTTGAGTACAGTTTATTTTTCAATTTTTTCGTTATTTTTCATTTCGTTTTTTGAACTTTTTTTCTTATATTTCAGTGATGGGGACATCTGGGGCCAGATTTAAGAAGCAGTTATGCAAGTACTTACGAAAGTGTACATCGTTCCTCAATCTTTGATGGCTTTAGTTGCATTTATAAACAGCCTCCTTGTGCTTCGCAACTCATTAACTGTTTAATAATTGTAAACAAAGCTGTCAAAGATTGAGAAGAATACAGGTTCGTAAGTGTTTGCCTAACATCTTTGTGAATCTAGCACCAGATTATTTGATGTTCCCAATTTTCTGATGGGAACATCAGGTCATTTGATCATCAGACGAGGGAGTGGGGAATGGTGGGGAGGACGAGGGGACAGGGGAGGGGGGTAATAGTGAGGGAGGACGAGGGGACAGGGGAGTTGGGGATGGTGTGGACGAGGAGAATGGTGAATGGTTTGGATGACAAGGGGAGAGGAGCGTGGGGGATAGTGGGGAGGATGACGGGACGGGGGAGGAGAGGAAATGGTAGGGAGGACGAGGGGACGGGGGAGGGGGGGAATGGTAGGGAGGTCGAGGGGACGGGGAGTAGGAGATTGAGGGGAGGGCGAGGGGATGGTGGAGTAGCGAAAAATTCGAGATTTGTGTAACGTTTTCAATTAATTTTCATTATATTCGAATATTTTTTTGGCTCCCTGCCCCTTAATTTTACTTCCAGCTTGCCCTTGCCTCCCTGAAATCTAACAACTCTATTCTTATCCTTCCTTCCGACAAAGGCAATTCGGTGGTTGTCCTTGACCGTGTGGACTACCTCCAGAAAGCAAATGTCCTACTTCCCTGACTTCTAATTTATTGGATTGAACTTTCTTCAACCGCAAACTAAGACAGCTCTCTCGTCTTTACCCTCCTGACTTCGATCTTATTAATCGTTTTCGAGTCATCTGCCCTTCTCTTCCTTATTTGTATGATCAACCTAAGACTCATAAACCTGGTGCTCCTCTTCTTCCTATCATTTCTTCAAGGGGGCTCTGTCGACTACCCTCTTGCCTCCTGGCTAGCTAAAACTCTGATTCCTTACCTTGGTACTTTTTCTCCTGCCCACCTTTGCCACTCTCAGGACAGTCATAGAAAGACTGCGCCTGCAGCCCTCCAGTAAGATGCCTAGTCTTGATGTCGACTCTCTGTTCACTAATGTTCCCCCTCGTTGACGTTCTCTCTTTCCTTAGACAGAGGCGACTGAGTGCCTTCTTCCTCTCCTGCTTCCCATTGACGTTTTCCTCGAACTCATCAGACTCTGTGTTGATTCTAACTCATTCTCTTTCAACTGCAAATACTTCTCTAAAATTTTCGGTGTCGCTATGGGTTCCCCTCTCTTCCCTGTTCATGCTAATCTCTACGTGGAATACTTCGGAACTGTTCTTTTTCCTTCTATTGATACTCGTCCCTCTCTCTGGCTTCGCTATGTTGATTAATGGCCCCATGACCTTAGTCTTTTCCAGCTTTTCTTCTCCTCTCCTCTCTTAACAATCTGGATCCTTCAATACATTTCAAAGTTGAATGGAAATCTAATTCCCTCTTTCCTTTTCTTGACGTTCACGTTCACAGCTCTGTGCCCGGGTTCATTTTCTCTGTCTACCGCAGACCCATGCATAGTGACATGTATATTCACTTCTTTTCCTACCATCCTCCTTCTGTTAAGAAAAGTGTCCTCGTCTCTCTCTTCCTCTGCGCTCTACACATCTGCGACCCTCAGTTTGTTAATTCTAAAATTTCCTTTATTTACAAATCATTCTCTCCCCTTGGTTACCCTTTTAATATTTATGAACTGTGTCTATTCTCAAGCTAAAAGAAATTTCTCTCATCCTAAACCTGCTTCCAACACTAGCAGTAATGTGCTCCGCCTTCCCTTCATATCTAGTTCACACTGGTCCTCCTGCTTCTAATCTTGCTGGTGTCTACTCCATTTCTTGTTCGTCTTGTCCTCTCCAATATTTTAGTGAAACTGGGCATACACTTAATGACAGACTTAAAAACACAAAAGAAGTATTAAGTCTACAAACACAAACAGCGCTCTCTTCTGCCATGTTAGGGATTCTAATCATCATATTGATTGGTCTTCCTCAAAAATAATCTTTCCTGCCTCTTCTCTACACAGACGCCATCTTGTAGAATCAGTTCTGATACACACCCTACCCAACATGAACCTGAGTCCTGGCTGTTGTTGTTGCTGTTGACTCTTCCCTTTCACGGTATATACTCAAATGTTCTAAACTTTCTAACATACGTGACCTAACATAAGCCTGCCCTTCATTTTTCTCTTTTCTCTTTCTTTCTCTTTTTCTTTTTCTTTTTTCTCTCACGTTCCCATTATTATACCTATTATTACTCCCTTTATTACACCTTACCAACCGCACCTTTTCCCTTGCTCTTTTCTTCCTCTTAGATTTCCGTCTCCTCATCTCTCTTGCATTACTCATGCCCTTCCCTCCCTCGTCTCATAGAGCCAAAGTAGCTGAAGGAAGATCCACTGCGATATGCCACAACAAGCCACTGGTTACTACTCATTCAAGCCTGGCAAAAATATTTCCAGAGACATTGCAGTAACCATACACAGATTCAGACTTGGTTACAAGTGCTGCTGGGAGGTAATAAACCTAATAGTTAAAGAGTGTCATATCTGTGGAACAGAAGCAGAGGCGCCCCTGTTACACTACTTACTGGAATGTGAAGCTACTGAAACCCTGCTGATCAAACTCAACATTAATCCAACGACAGCAGCTGCATTAGATGCACATTCCACAGAGACTACAATGATTAGAAAAGCCGTAGAGGAATGGAACTCATTAGTGAGCATTCTGCATCTATATCCGCCACCAATATAATGTTATTAAAACAAGACTAAAACCAGTGCACTAAAACAGAAGGGGAAAAGAAATAGGGAAAAAGGAGGAATCCATACCAATATTTAAAACTTTGACCCAAATATCACAGTAACAAGGTTATCGCGAATAACTGAACACATTTACGGGCTCACCATAGCCCGTACTACATGGACATTTCATCTTTATTTGACATCATCTTCTTTATTTGACAATGAAAACACAATATTGCTCTCTTCTCAAGTCATTTTACTAGTCATTATACATTTTACTAACAACTACTGTGATGCAGGATATCTTAAATCATAATAATATTTTCAGGCGTAGCATCGTGTTGCTCATGCCTTAAGCTGAAATGGTAAGATAACTAATGCTGGTGTTCAGAGCATCTGTGAAGGTCATTGTTAATTGATGACGACAACGATGTTCCTTCAGCCAATTCTCTAATTTCATCAGTTACATACCATTTATGGTTATATTGGTTGAATGGTGATGGCAACAATGTTTCTCTTTAATTGAGCTAGTATTGCCAACATTATATTGCCAAGGTTTATGGTGTACGATGCTTATAAAGGTTATATTGGCTAACTGACGATAGCAAGACTTGGAGCTATCGGTCCACCCTAGTAAAGTCAGCTATTGTTTCATAATGGTCTTCTTCTGTTAATAATAATAATGCAAATAATAATAAAAATAATAATAATAATAATAATAATAATAATAATAATAATAATAATAATAATAATAATAATAATAATAATAATAATAGTAATAATAATAATAATAATAATATTTATTAGGGGAAAAGTACATACATATTAAATTGGATACAAATGACAATCCCCATACCCCCTCAGCCAGGGAAAATGATCGAGGGACATCACCACAGACAGGGACAGGGAAGAATGGTGCATACTATCTGTGAATGGATCAGCCAGACATTAGGGAGATTCAGCAGTGACCTGCAGGAAATGAAAGTGGGATTCAGCAGTGACCTGCAGGAAATGAAAGTGGGATTCAGCAGAGACCTGCAGGAAATGAAAGTGGGATTCAGCAGTGACCTGCAGGAAATGCAGGTCACTGCATTTCCATTAATACATAGCCAAAAAAGTGAGTTGGAGGAAGCCAAGATGATAAAGAGACTGAGGGAAAAATCAGAATTCAAACCAGTACAGGGTATGCAACCTCCTGGAGACAGGGTACGAAGCTCATGGAGGGCGCCTTCCAGGGGGGACTCGCATTTGCAGAAATACTGCAAAACATCCAAAGTGCCAAGCCTGCTTTAGAGGCAGAAGCTATGAAAGCAGCTACCTCACAGGAAGGTGCAAAATGTACTGAACAAATGTTGGAAAGTAAAAAAACAGTTATAATTGTAGGAGTACAGGAACCAGAAGGATCCAGTCAGGAGGAGATGAGAAGGGGGGACCGAGCAACAATGACAGAGATCATGGAGAGATTGGATATGGAAGAGGCAAATGGCAACATAGAGAAGGTTTTCAGACTGGGCATCTACAAGAAGAAAAGGAAACGACTGATAAATGTAGTTCTAATGAACGAGGTAATAAAATAAAAAATCCTATCCAGAAAGAGCAGATTTATGAGGTTAGGGGGATGTGATGACGTCTCTCTGCAAAGGTACATGACGAGGGAAGAGAGAAGGAAGGCTGCAGAAGCAAGGAGGAGAGGCAAAGAAAGGGTTTAGAATATGGGAGTCACACGACTCAGATCAGTAGCTTCAGGAACCTGAGAGGGGAGTGGGAATCCCCCCCCCCCCCACCAACAAGCCAGTAACCCCAGGGTTGTTTATAACAGAAGCCTCTCATCATCCATCTCAATAGCCATCCCTCAACAATCACCTGCACCTCCCCATACAGTGAAGTTCCTCTTCAGACCATGCCCCCTCCCTGTTCCCTGACCCAAGGCCCACCATGTCCCCCCCCCCTCATGCCCGTCTTCTTCCCCAACCCCCTTCCACAGGCCCTCCCAGTTCCTTCACCCCTTGACCTTCCCTTGTTTCTCCAGCCCATGCCCTTCCCAGTTCCGGCATCCCAAGCTCTCCTTCCTACTCCAACCCCCCTTCCTCCTTGACCCCACCCCTCCCCAGGCTCCCTTTCCCTCCCCAACCCCCAGCCTCCCGGTCAACCCAACCCAGTCTCCCCTGCAAACCCCAACCCATGATCTCCCACCACATGCCCCTCCTGCTTCCTCATCCCATCCCCTAATTAACCCCCAACCTCCGACCCCTTCAGCCACACCACCTAATACCCTTCTGGCCTCCCAGGTCCTCCTTGCTAGGCCCTCCCACCCCATGACACCTCCTGCCCTCCAACTCCAGATGAATCAACAGAAACTGAGAATAGACAGAGGAGAGTCAGCTTCAATGTAATTTACTCGAACATAAATGGGGTTACAAGCAAGACAACTGAACTTAGGGAAAGAGCACAGGAAGTAAACCCAAATGTAATTGGACTCACAGAAACAAAACTCTCAGTAATCATAATAAATGCAGTGTTTTCCCAGGACTACATTGTAATAGGTAAAGAGAGAAAAGGAAGGGGAGGAGGCGGAGTGGCTCTACTGATGAGAAAGAAATTGAGTTTCGAGGAGATGGTTATTCCGGGATGTGAAGGGTTCAGAGACTTTATAACAGGTACCATGACGATGGGAGGATCAAGAGTAGTAGTAGCAGTCATATATAACACCACCACCAAATGAAAGAAGACCCAGGCAAGAGTATGACAGAAACAACATAGCAGTTAGCACTATAACTGAGAGAGCAACCGCTGCTGTCTGTAGAAATTGCTCCCATCTGCTCATAATTGGGGACTTTAATCCCCAATTGGGAGGTGAGGAAACATGAAGAGCAAAACTGTTGGAGGTGGCGACTAGAAACTTTTTAAGTCAGCATGTCAAGGGTCCCAAGAGAATGAGAGGCAACGATAAACCAGCAAGACTCGACCTAGTATTTACTGTGAACGATTCAGACATAAGGGAAATCGTTCTCGAATCTCCCGTGTGAATGAGTGATCACAGTGTGAGAGTTTGAGATTAATGGAATAAGTGAAATGGTTGAGGAATTGAGCTCGGAAAATTTCTAAGAATTTTATTTATTCCTTAACATTTATTCTTGTCGTGATATTTAATTAGATCGCCTGAGGAAGGACTTGCTTAGCTAACACACAAAGTGTAGTAAGCTGCTCATTCCTCACTCTAGGACCATATATGAACAATTGACTAGGCGGGAGCAAACGCTGAGACACCCTGTTACGAACCCGGATCCAGCATCCGAGCACGAAGTAGTAACGACCGCGCCATCTGTGGGTCAGCTCCCGAAACCCCCCGCCAAACGCCGACGACACCTGGTGAGGATGCCATGTATCAGCTACGAGGGCCAGTTTCCAGTCCCGTTCAGCACTCTACACCGCCGCCACTGACCTCTGGTGAGGTGGTGCTCCGACGACAGCGCCATCTATGGACTGGATACGTCAGGTGTTTGTGCACGAGCCCGTAAGTGAGGTGTTTTAGTGTCCCAGTTATTGATGACGTGTCTGCTTACAGAGCCGACCTGGGACTGCTGTGATGGAAGTGGAGTCAGTCTACCCGAGGCAGCCAGTCTCCATACCTTGAACCTTGCTGCAGTTGTTGTGAAGTCGTCCCACCGGAAGAACACTGTGGTGTGTTAGCCTGCCAGTGGAGTGGCAGTAAAAGGATTTACCCGGGACCGACTGTTGGAGATGATCATCCACTGGGGTACTGAAGACAGGAGAGTGATTTGTGGTGTCACACGAGGCTCCTGTCTAGGGCGTTCCCCTTTTATCGTTCGTGGAGTGGCCGTACCAGCCTTGTTGGCTCAGAACCTGCCAGCAGACCAGCTGGACGTGTGGTTGACGGCCTCCACGGCGGTGCCCCCAGTGGACATGTGTTTTGGCTGACCTGTGGCCAGGGTAGGCTCAGCTTCTTTGAAGAATTCGTTGTGTGGCCACGAAGAAAGCACCAAGGACTCGGCACCTAGCTTCTTGATCCAGAGTCTTCAGCAGAAGACTACATTGTGAAGAATCCCCTTGTCAAGTGTTAATATCCCTCCCCCCTTGTGCACTCTTTTATTATATATATTTAATCGGTGATGGTGAAAATTATAATATTAAGTTCTTGGCTTTCTTTCCCTACTCCCTTTAAGTTACTTGCGTCACGGATCTCATCCCTTGATAGCCACTACTGGCTTGGGAACGGATATCTATATCTGACTCTAACAACATCAGAGTGAGAACCCTGTTGCGTCCCGAGAGGGTCGTAACACACCCAATAAAACTAAAATCCCCTCCACTTGGTCGCTGACCCTCGCCATTCGCCGAAATGAATCTAACGAGTTGGTCCTGGGCTCTCACAACAATAATTTATTGTTGTGTGGTGCCGTATATTTGGTCCAAAACTCTGAATCAGTCTCAATTTTTATAGTTGAGTGTGACAGTACACTTACAGGGCAATAATAATGTGTGGGGTGTAACGAAAAGACAGTGTTAACCATAACAACTTAGTTTATTCAATAAAGTACTAACTACTACAACAAAACAAAAAGAAATATCAATGACGTTACTCGAAATCCTTCCTGTGACACTATCAATGACAGCTAGACACCAGCCCTTCGAACTGCATAATGAACTAACTCGAACATAAGCGTGAACACAGAGGAATCAACAAGATACAAGAACTAACAGATCTATAATCACAATTACAACAAATGACACAGTAGGTTCTGAAACACGTCTCCAGTAACCTCCTACTGTTCTACGCCCTGTGCAGTCTACACCTGCAATAGCGGTTGCAATGCAATCAAATCAGTAGCCTTTCAATGACAACAATGACTAATGGGTTCACTGGCAACTCCAGCAACCCTTCTTCATATTAATTCTTATGTTAACACTCCGTCCCCCCGACGATCAACAATCAATAACAATTTGATTTACGTTAATAACACAATAACATTTACGTAATTTAATAACTCTTACAACTGTCACTAGTAACGTGGAAATTACACAACACTCTACCCGTCGATCATTCATTGAGAAAATCCCATTAATCTCTGTACTACCAGACAACTGATTAATCTCTTTACTAGTTACGTTAATTTACGTTAATCGGTTACTAATCACTAAGCGATGGTAAACTCTGATTTACAATGTCCAACGTGCTAAGAGAACGGTAATCACTCGTGATTACTTTTACGGTAATTTATTACTATCATCAAGATCAATAATTAATCAATTAAATATGCAACCTTTCACACTGGCTCAGCAATTTACATTAAGGTATGAATTCCGTCTAAGCCTTCCATACTCAGACCTATTCAAGTGGCTATTAACAGTAATTAGGCGCCACGTTTACGTTATTCTAAAATGACGTTACTCCTCCCACGAGTCAATCAAGTGCCGGTACTTGATAAATACCGGACAGATAAATAACGACGTTACGTTAATGGAACAATGGAGCCTTCGTGTGAGTCGATCAAACACGGATCGAGGTTAATTACTTTGACTTCCTGAAACACGTCAATTACCCGGCCCACTGACCGTTAATTACAACAGACAATACTCTAATTCTTATCTGGCTGATGGCGTTACTCGACAGAGCGACGGCTATCACTCACCAACAGCCTCGGTGAGTGATAGCCTTATATATATATATATATATATATATATATATATATATATATATATATATATATATATATATATATGTATCTGTATATATATGTATATATACACACACATATATATATATATATATATATATATATATATATATATATATATATATATATACATATATATATATATATATATATATATATATATATATACATATATATATATATATATATATACATATATATATATATATATATATATATATATATATATATATATATATATATATATACATATATATATATATACATATATATATATATATATATATATATATATATATATATATATATATATACATATATATATATATATATATATATATATATATATATATATATATATATATACATATATATATATATATATATATATATATATATATATATATATATATATACATATATATATATATATATATACATATATATATATATATATATATATATAGAAGCCTTCCAGCAACTGGCATAACAGGTACGCCTTAACCCACTCCACGACCTGCTCAGACCCTTAAAAGAGATGGTAATTTCGGAGTATTTATACACTCCAAAGACTTACCACCTCCCAAGAGCACTAGAGCAAGTGAGGGGTCATTTTTACGTTTATTCATCAAGTCCCTGTTAATATGGGAGAACACTGTGTCTATGCTTAAGGCACAACTCTCAAATGACCCCTCACTTGCTCTAGTGCTCTTGGGAGGTGGTAAGTCTTTGGAGTGTATAAATACTCCGAAATTACCATCTCTTTTAAGGGTCTGAGCAGGTGGTGGAGTGGGTTAAGGCGTACCTGTTATGCCAGTTGCTGGAAGGCTTCTGTGCTGGCTAGGGTTCGAGTCTCCTGGTGGGAAAGTGTTTCTAAAGTTGTGTGTATATATATATATATATATATATATATATATATATATATATATATATATATATATATATATATATATATATATATATATATATATATATATGTCGTACCTAGTAGCCAGAACGTACTTCTCAGCCTACTATACAAGGCCCGATTTGCCTAATAAGCCAAGTTTTCATGAATTAATGTTTTTTCGACTACCTAACCTACCTAACCTAACCTAACCTAACTTTTTCGGCTACCTAACCTAACCTAACCTATAAAGATAGGTTAGGTTAGGTTAGGTAGGGTTGGTTAGGTTCGGTCATATATCTACTTTAATTTTAACTACAATAAAAAAAAATTGACCTCATACATAATGAAATGGGTAGCTTTATCATTTCATAAGAAAAAAATTTGAGAAAATATATTAATTCATGAAAACTTGGCTTATTAGGCAAATCGGGCCATGCACAGTAGGCTGAGAAGTGCGTTCTGGCTACTAGGTACGACATATATATATATATATATATATATATATATATATATATATATATATATATATATATATATATATATATATATATATACATATATATATATATATACATATATACATATGTATATATATATATATATACATATATATATATATATACATATATTATTAAATATGACCGAAAAAGTAAGATTAATAATTCTAACACGAATTTTCTCAATCTTTCGTACATTACGCTTCACTGTTGGAGGTAAATCAAAAGTCAATTCTCCAAAATTCATTTTTATTTCTAGTCTGACGCGACACGGGCGCGTTTCGTAAAACTTATTACATTTTCAAAGACTTTAGTTCACAAATACACAACTGATTAGAACTTACGTATCTCTGGTTTTATATCTACATTTGAGTGAGGTGGGAGGGGTGATGTGGCATTAACACAAGACAGAACAAGAGGGGATATTAATAGGGTATTAAAAGTATCAACACAAGACAGAACACAAACAATGGGTATTGAATAGAAGTGTTTGTAGAAAGCCTATTGGTCCATATTTCTTGATGCTTCTATATTGGAGCGGAGTCTTGAGGTGGGTAGAATATTGAACACCCGCATTGAACAACACCTCGACATCCTCACAGACCAACATCACCTCAGCACTGAAACAAGGATTATCAAGAAACTAACATTATATGGAGGACCTATGGCAATTCCACGACCAAGAGATGGCTTCCTGAACCTTGCAGGAATTAACCTCACTGAGGACCAAGTCACTCTCCTAAATCTGGGCATAAACTGTCATGTTATGTCCAGACCGAGGGAGATGGCCCGGAAAGTAGAGTTGGAAATTCTGTTGGACGACATATTCGACCTCGAGACACAAAAGAAGGTCACTACCAAAGATACCTTACAAGCAGAACTTATTGCAGAAGGAGGAAAGAATCGAGGCAACTACAGAAGCACCATACTGTCCCCCGAGCTTAAAGCGGCAGCTAAAAGCCTTCGTGAGAACAAGGAGATAGTTGTCAGGAGAGGTGACAAGTCGCCAATATATGTCATTCTTAAAAAAGACGAATATCTGGCGAAAATGAACATCATACTCTCTGACCAAACTAAGTTCCAAAGGGTAACGAAGGACACTACAGCCGAATTAAAAGCAAAGGTCAACAAACTGATCGAAACTGTGAACGCCAAGAAATCCGGACTCCACTTGCCAAAGATCATTGGGGAATATAAACCTGGATATGCGTATGGAAATGTCAAGACGCACAAGCCTGGAAACCCACTTCGGCCAATCATTAGCCAGATACCCACACCCACGTACAGACTGGCGAAGCGACTCAACGGCCTGCTGACTCCTTATGTTCCTTGCGCCTTCAGCCTGAAGTCTCCAAAGGAATTTGTTGACTTACTGCGGGGCACACGGGCCACAGGGATAAGAGCCTCGTTGGACGTAGAATCGCTGTTTACCAACGTACCTGTGGACGAGACAATCGGAATGATAGCCGACAGAGTGTATCGTGATCCAGCCTGTACTCCTCTTGACATGCCAGAAAATATTCTGAGGAAACTACTCCAAGCTTGTACTAAAGAGGCACCCTTCTTGAGCCCGGATGGGCACATGTATAAGCAAGTAGATGGGGTCGCCATGGGTTCTCCCCTAGGTGTCCTGTTTGCAAACTTCTACATGGGTACCATCGAGCAAAAAGTCTTAGTCGACATGAACTTGAAACCGGCCATATACTGCAGGTATGTTGACGACATTTTTACACAGGTACCTGATGTCAGACATCTGCAGGAGCTGAAGGAGGCATTTGAGCAGAGTTCCGTGCTGCGTTTCACTTACGAGATGGAAAAGGATGGGAAGCTGCCCTTTCTAGATGTAACAGTCATGGAAAAGGGCGGAGGTTTCCACACTGCAGTCTACACTAAGGAAACAAACATAGGAATGTGCCTAAATGCCAACAGCGACTGCCCTGACAGGTACAAGAGGAGTGTTGTTAAAGCATATGTCGACCGTGCTCTCAGCCACAGCTCAGAATGGAAGCAAGTCGACGAAGAACTCTGTAGGGTAAGGCAGGTCCTAGTCAATAACGGCTTCTCCAATGGTTTCATCGAAGACATCATAAGAAGGAAAGTGAAAAGCCATGCAACCTCTGAAGAGACAACTAACACAACACCTATACCCGCTATTAGACTATTTTACAGGAACTTCTTTTCCACAGCTCATAAAACGGAGGAAAGGGTCCTGAAAGATATTGTTAATAGAAACGTTATCCCTACAGACAAAAATCAGAGGATACAACTGACGATTTACTATAAAACCAGAAAAACGGCCAGCCTACTCATGAGAAACTCTCCAGACACAAAACAGAACGCTTTAAAAGAGACTAACGTCGTCTATGCCTTCAAATGCCCACTTGGGGACTAAAAGCTCCAAAAAACCCAGTATATAGGCAAGACAACAACATCTCTTTCTAGGCGTTTAACGATGCATAAGCAACAGGGCTCCATTAAGGAACATATAATCTCTTCCCACAACCAAACCATTGCCAGAGAAATCCTAGTAAACAACACAGAAATCATCGATAGATACAGCGATAGCAGGCGGCTTAACGTTTGCGAGGCACTACACATCAAGAAGTCAACACCAGCAATCAACAGCCAATTATTGCACAACTATATTCTACCCACCTCAAGACTCCGCTCCAATATAGAAGCATCAAGAAATATGGACCAATAGGCTTTCTACAAACACTTCTATTCAATATCCATTGTTTCGTGTTCTGTCTTGTGTTGATGAAATTAATACCCTATTAATACCACCTCTTGTTCTGTCTTGTGTTGATGAAATTAATACCCTATTAATGACACCTCTTGTTCTGTCTTGTGTTAATGCCACATCACCCTTTCCACCTCACTCAAATGTAGATATAAAATCGGAGATGCGTAAGTTCTATTCAGTTGTGTATTTGTGAACTAAAGTCTTTGAAAATGTAATAAGTTTTACGAAACGCGCTCGTGTCGCGTCAGACTAGAAATAAAAATGAATTTTGGAGAATTGATTTTTGATTTACCTCCAACAGTGAAAAGAAATGTACGAAAGATTGAGAAAATTCGTGTTAGAATTATTAATCTTACTTTTTCGGTCATATTTAATAATATATGTCTACAGGAAAGACTGCTACCAAAATATACTAATATATATATATATATATATATATATATATATATATATATATATATATAAATATATATATATATATATATATATATATATATATATATAAATATATATATATATATATATATATATATATATATATATATATATATATATATATACATATATATATATATATATATATATATATATATATATATATATATATATATATATATATATATACATATATATATACCCTGAGACATCTTGGCCTCACCGTATCAAGACTCAACCATATTCACCGTGAATACGCCAAGCAGACGTGGGAGTGGCCGGAAGTGCCTATGGTGTACCATCTATGTGAAAACTTATCAAAACAGGTGGGTTGGCAGTGTGGAGTCATGGAGGCTGTAGTGAGGGGCCAGGATGGACCCTGCAGGCCTCCCATAGTGAGGGGAGGTGGGGGGTGAGTGAGGGGTGTTGTGTGGTCAGGAGAGAGAGAGGTGGGGGTTACGCGTGTGCCAAACAGTGTTTTGTGTTTTTCTTTTTTGAAAGTTTGGCTGAACAAGTTACGTTGTCAGCGATAATTGGCGCAACATATCTATCATATTGTGAGTACATCACACGTGCAGTGAGTCAGATTACAAGTGTGTGATTCATTCATCATTGTGCAGTGATATACGGGGAAATTATACCAGTGTTAGTGTCGCCCTGACCCCCGCCCCCACCCAGCGCCCAGGCCGGGAAGTACCTGCTCTCCCCCTCCTACCCACCCCACCACGTCGCCTCCCCACCCACGAGGCCACCTTGCCACCCGCCCATAGAACCCGGGAGGCTCCCATGTGTGTCTACGCTACCCACCCACCCAATGTATACCCACATATTGTGTAGTGGGTGTATACCCACACTTTGTATAGAGGTGGTATATGTATTACCACTCACCTGAGTAGTAAGTGCCACGGCCAGCTGATCACCCCCCCAGCCTCCAACCGCCGCCCACCCTCCAGTCTCCACCCGCCGTCCACCTTCCCGCCCAGCGCCCGCCCAGCGCCAGCCCAGCGCCCGCCCATGTCGCAGCTCCCAACAGATAGCCAGGCTTCTCAAAGCCAAGATGAGCCATCAAACAGGGATAGACAAGGTAGATGTCAGACGTGTGACCGGGTATGCTATATCCGGTTGAGTGACGATAATGTGCGCATTCATTACCACAACGGAGCCAGGTGTTTGGGTTCTGGGCGCCCTCCCAGGGAGAACACCAATCAACAGCCCACACCGCCCGTAAGGCAAAACACCTCTCAGACCTTCATTCCCACAGAAAATTTATTAGAAGCTATCAAAGCAACATCGGCCAGAACCTTGCAACACATCCCTAAAGCAGCCCGCCCCCATGCAGCAGCCAAATTATCTGCCCTCCTGAGAAAGGTCAACGGCTCTCCTGGAACGACCCAAGCATGGCACAACCTCCTAATGTTTGGCAACATATGTCTAGCCACCCCTGCAAGGAGAGACAAAACCTTAGCTGCCTCAGTCATCAAAGCTATAAATGATTTTCCCAGGGAGGACAACCAGGTGCGCCTTCCCACTCGCTCGAGAAACACCCACGGCAGGAAGAGCAACAGTGGCATATCCGAGACATCAAAAATCAGAACATCAGTCACCAAGAAAATAGAAGAAGGAAACACTATTGGCGCAATACGAGTCATCACCAGTGAGGACTCAATTGCCGACAGAGATGCCGCAACAGCTCAAGCCCTAAGGGAGAAACACCCACCCAGGGTTCCGCGTGAGGACGACATTGTACAAGTGGGGGCTACCGGAGCAGAACCTCTCTGGGTGGCTGAATCTGTGGTCCATAAAGCAGCCATGTCCTTCTCTACAGGATCAGCAGGTGGGTTCACAGGACTAAAACCCAACCACCTCAAGCAAATGCTCAACCCTGCACTGGGTGACATTGCAAAGAACCTCTTGGTGGAACTAACCAGATTCACCAACACATGTCTAGCTGGCAACATACCAGCGTCCATAAGACCTATCTTTTTTGGAGCATCTCTCTGCGCTCTAAAGAAAAAGGATGGAGGGATCAGGCCAATAGCTGTGGGCAATTCTCTCCGGCGTCTCGTCGCAAAGGCAGCTGCAAGAACAGTTAGTGATGCAGCGGCCAACATGCTGAAGCCAAAACAGCTCGGGTTTGGCATTCCACAAGGGTGTGAGGCGGCAGCCCATGCAGCTCGAGCCTTCATCGCCAACATCACAGACGAAAAGGCTCTTATCAAGCTAGATTTCAAAAATGCCTTCAATTTGGTGCGGAGGGATGCTGTACTCCGTGCGGTTCATAGTCATTTCCCTTCCCTCTACCCTTTTGTACATTCATGCTACAGTATGGATCTTAAGCTACTTTTTGGCGAACATGAAATTGACTCGCGAGAAGGCGTCCAACAGGGTGACCCCCTCGCTCCTCTCCTTTTCTGCTTAGTCATCAAACAAGTCACAGAGGTCCTGTCCAGCGAGCTTAACATCTGGTTCTTGGATGATGGTACCCTAGCTGGTTCCCAAGACTCCCTCCTGGAGGACATCAGAAAAATCCAGGAGCAAGGTGCAGTTTTAGGCCTCACCCTGAACCCTTCTAAATGTGAAATAATATGTTCCAACCAGGGCATCGTAGAGAGAATAGAGGGTCTTCTGCCAAATATCCATAAAACTAAACCTGAAGACAGCACACTCCTAGGAGCTCCCCTGGGGTTGAAAGCCATCGATGAGGTTCTTGATAAGAAAATCGCCGACCTTAAGAGGATGGATGGGAGGATTGAGGATATTGATGCTCATGATGCACTCTACCTCATCACCAGATGTCTGTCCCTCCCCAGGTTAACCTACTTTCTGAGGTGTTCACCATCTTACAGTAGCCAAAAACTGAGTGAGTATGACCGGTTACTGAAATCAATGCTAGAAAAAGCCCTTAACCTCTCTCTCGATGACCTACAGTGGAAACAAGCCTCTCTTCCCGTAAGACTTGGGGGCCTCGGAGTTCGAACAGCAACGCAAATCGCTGTTCCAGCCTTCCTGTCCTCCTTATCAGCATCCGACGACCTTGTGAAGGAAATTCTACCTGCCCACTTACATCAGCTGGCAGGTGTACATGATCCCAATTTTACACGCTGTGTCACAGAGTGGGCCTCTCGTGCAGGCCAATCACCTCAACCACCATCCCCAAAATCCCACAAGCAATCCAGCTGGGATGGTCCCATTGTAGACCAAGTTGCTGCAGAGTGCCTGGGTGCTGCAACAACACAACACGACATTGCTCGCCTCACAGCAGTAGCAGCACAACATGCAGGGGATTTCCTGTTAGCAACCCCAATGTCGGCAACTGGCACGCGTCTCACACCACACGCCCTCCGAATTGCTGTGGCCCTCCGCCTTGCTGCCCCAATCCACACCAGATATAGGTGTATTTGCGGCGAGGTGGTGGCTGACAGGTACGGTCACCATGGCCTACTCTGCCAAAGCACAGGGGGATGGCACTCTAGGCACAGTGAAGTTAACGACATCATCAAGAGGAGCCTCACCACAGCTGGATGCCCAGCTGAAAGAGAGCCCCGTTACCTAACGCCCCGTAACTCTGATGCTCTTATTGGTCGCCCGGATGGTATCACAGTGAACCCCTGGAAGAATGGCAAGCAGCTGGTATGGGACTACACGTGCGTATCAACCCTGGCTAACACCTACATTAACCTCAGTGTTGCACAACCAGGTGGCGCTGCCACCCACAGGGAAGCAGCCAAATCCCGTAAGTATAGAGAACTGGATCACCACTACAATTTTGTCCCTATTGCTTCTGAGACGCTCGGCGCCTGGGGTAAAAGTGCTACCAGTTTTTTGAAGGAACTGGGTTCTAGGCTCATTGAAACAACAAGGGACCCGAGAGCTGCAAGCTTTCTTTTCCAGCGCCTCAGTGTGGCGATACAGAGGGGAAATGCGCACTGCATCCAGGGTTCCTGCCCGCCATCTGAGGAGCTGGAGGAACTCGACAACCATCTTTGTAACCCATATGTAACTCCTTTTTTGTAACAAAGTTCAAATAAAGTAAATATATATGTGTACATACAAAAGAATGGGGGTGGTAGGAGAAGATAATATTAGTGTTCAGTGAGAAGCCACAAGGTCTCCTCTGAATACTTTTTATTTTCTTCTCCGAGGCTATGGGTCCCCACATTGGCACCAGAGGTGGTACCCTCACAAAATTTTATAAAAAAAAAAAAAAATATATATATATATATATTTATATATATATATATATATATATATATATATATATATATATATATATATATATATATATATATATATACATATATATATATATATATATATATATATATATATATATATATATATATATATACATATATATATATATATATATATATATATATATATATATATATATATATATATATATATATATATATATACATATATATATATATATATATATATATATATATATATATATATATATATGTATATATATATATATATGTATATATATATATATATATATATATATATATATATATATATATATATATATATATATATATATATATATATATATATATATAACAACACCTATACCCGCTATTAGACTATTTTACAGGAACTTCTTTTCCACAGCTCATAAAACGGAGGAAAGGGTCCTGAAAGATATTGTTAATAGAAACGTTATCCCTACAGACAAAAATCAGAGGATACAACTGACGATTTACTATAAAACCAGAAAAACGGCCAGCCTACTCATGAGAAACTCTCCAGACACAAAACAGAACGCTTTAAAAGAGACGAACGTCGTCTATGCCTTCAAATGCCCTCTTGGGGACTGTAAGCTCAAAAAAACCCAGTATATAAGCAAGACAACAACATCTCTTTCTAGGCGTTTAACGATGCATAAGCAACAGGGCTCCATTAAGGAACATATAATCTCTTCCCACAACCAAACCATTGCCAGAGAAATCCTAGTAAACAACACAGAAATCATCGATAGATACAGCGATAGCAGGCGGCTTGACGTTTGCGAGGCACTACACATCAAGAAGTCAACACCAGCAATCAACAGCCAATTATTGCACAACTATATTCTACCCACCTCAAGACTCCACTCCAATATAGAAGCATCAAGAAATATGGACCAATAGGCTTTCTACAAACACTTCTATTCAATATCCATTGTTTCGTGTTCTGTCTTGTGTTGATGAAATTAATACCCTATTAAAACCACCTCTTGTTCTGTCTTGTGTTGATGAAATTAATACCCTATTAATGACACCTCTTGTTCTGTCTTGTGTTAATGCCACATCATCCCTTCCACCTCACTCAAATGTAGATATAAAATCGGAGATGCGTAAGTTCTATTCAGTTGTGTATTTGTGAACTAAATTCTTTGAAAATGTAATAAGTTTTACGAAACGCGCTCGTGTCGCGTCAGACTAGAAATAAAAATGAATTTTGGAGAATTGATTTTTGATTTACCTACAACAGTGAAAAGAAATGTACGAAAGATTGAGAAAATTCGTGTTAGAATTATTAATCTTACTTTTTCGGTCATATTTAATAATATATGTCTACAGGAAAGACTGCTACCAAAATATACTAATATATATATATATAAATATATATATATATATATATATAAATATATATATATATATAAATATATATATATATATAATATATATAATTTTATAAAAAAAAAAAAAAAAAAAAAATATATATATATATATATATATATATATATATATATATATATATATATATATATATATATATATATATATATATATATAACAACACCTATACCCGCTATTAGACTATTTTACAGGAACTTCTTTTCCACAGCTCATAAAACGGAGGAAAGGGTCCTGAAAGATATTGTTAATAGAAACGTTATCCCTACAGACAAAAAATAAGAGGCCCATTGCCGTTGGCAACACCCTCCGACGCCTTGTAGCTAAGGCTGCAGTGAGATCTATCAGCCAGGAAGCAGCCACCTTGCTGAAACCTCATCAGCTCGGGTTTGGGATTCCCCTAGGTTGTGAAGCTGCAGCACATGCAGCGCGGGCTTACATTGTTGATCTCCCGGACCAGAAGGCACTAGTAAAGCTTGACTTCAAAAATGCCTTCAATCAAGTCAGACGAGACGCTGTCCTCAGGGCTGTACACAACCATTTCCGTCCCCTTTACCCATTCATCCGATCGTGCTACAGTGGGGACTCTAAGCTTCTTTTTGGGGAGCATGAAATAAACTCCTGTGAAGGTGTCCAACAAGGTGACCCCTTAGCCCCCCTCCTTTTCTGCCTAGCTATCAAAGAGGTCACTGATAGTCTGACAAGCGAGCTAAACATCTGGTACCTGGATGATGGCACTCTAGCTGGAACTCCGGAAACCATTTTGGGGGATATAAGGAAAATCCAGGAGCAGGGAGCAGCCTTAGGCCTCATTCTCAATGCATCCAAATGTGAAATAATCTCCCGCAACCCAGACATCACTGGGCAAATACAAAATGCTCTTCCAGACATTCTCGTTGTCGAACCACCGGACTGCACTCTCCTGGGTGCCCCCATTGGCCCACGAGCAATCGAGGAGGTCCTGGCTGCAAAAATCACCGACCTAAAGAGAATGCAGGACAGGATTGACAAGATTGATGCCAATGATGCTCTCTTTCTCCTTACAAGATGCCTGTCTCTCCCTAAGTTGACCTACTTTCTGAGATGTTCTCCATCCTACAGCAGCCCTAAGTTAAATGTGTATGACACCCTTCTGAGGTCCATGCTGGTGAAAGTCCTGAACCTGCCATTGGACGACTCTCAGTGGGAGCAAGCAACCCTTCCTGTAAGACTCGGCGGCCTTGGTGTCCGCACAGCCTCCCAAATTGCTCTACCAGCCTTCCTTTCCTCCTCTCATGCATCGCACGACCTCGTCAGAGATATTTTACCTGCAACCCTGAGAGATTCAGCAGGAATACACGATCCTGCTTTCACTGAATGTTCAAATCAGTGGAATGTTCTTGCAGCCCCAGCAACCATTATAGAGCCAACAAAACAACACAAACAGTCCGGCTGGGACCACCCTCTAGTGGAAAAAGTAGCTGATGCCATGCTAAGCGTCGCAACATCAGACAAGGAGAAAGCCCGCCTCAGAGCAGTGCGTGCCCCCCATGCAGGAGACTTCCTCCTGGCAGTACCCATGTCTGCAATGGGCACGCGCCTAGATCCAGAATCCCTTCGTGTAGCAGTGGCCCTCCGCCTTGGTGCCCCAATTCACACTGAATACAAGTGTATTTGCAACAGGGTGGAAGCAGACCAATACGGACTGCATGGGTTGCATTGCGGAAGCACAAAGGGCTGGCATGCAAGACACAACGAGGTCAATGACATCATCAAGAGAAGCCTCGTCTCAGCTGGGTGCCCAGCGGAGAGAGAACCTCGCATCCTAGGGGTCCAAAACCCGGATTTCCCAGCACTTCGCCCTGATGGCATCACCATATACTCATGGAAGGAGGGTAGACAGTTGGTGTGGGACTACACATGTGTATCCACCCTGGCTGACACATATGTACACTTCGGAGCTGATCAAGCAGGTGGGGCGGCCAACCACAGGGAAACAGCAAAATCACTCAAGTACAGGCGACTGGAAGGTCAATACCTCTTTGTTCCCATAGCGTCTGAGACGCATGGCCCCTGGGGCAAGAGTGCCTTGGGATTTCTCAAGGAATTGGGGTCCAAGCTCATTGACGTCACCAGAGACCCAAGGGCTTCCAGTTTTTTATTTCAGCGTCTCAGTGTGGCGATCCAGAGGGGAAATGCTTGCTGCGTCCTCGGTTCCTGTCCAGAAGCGGAGGAGCTTCAAGAGATCCATAACCTTTAGGCATTTGTCTTGTATGTTTTGTAACCTTTAAATACACAATAAAGGAAAAAAAAAAAAAGGGAAGGGGGTGGTAGGAGAAAAGCACACAGAAACTGTATTGGAGGGGACCCACATTCCCTCCAATGCGTTATGTGTGGTTTCGTCCGAGGCTATGGGTCCCCCTTCTTCCAGCCAGAGGTGGTACTCTTTTGTTTAAAAAAAAAAAAAAATATATATATAAATATATATATATATATATATATATATATATATTTATATATATATAAATATATATATATATAAATATATATATATATATATATATATATATATATATATATATATATATATATATATATATATATATATATATATATATATATATATATATAACAACACCTATACCCGCTATTAGACTATTTTACAGGAACTTCTTTTCCACAGCTCATAAAACGGAGGAAAGGGTCCTGAAAGATATTGTTAATAGAAACGTTATCCCTACAGACAAAAATCAGAGGATACAACTGACGATTTACTATAAAACCAGAAAAACGGCCAGCCTACTCATGAGAAACTCTCCAGACACAAAACAGAACGCTTTAAAAGAGACTAACGTCGTCGATGCCTTCAAATGCCCTCTTGGGGACTGTAAGCTCCAAAAAACCCAGTATATAGGCAAGACAACAACATCTCTTTCTAGGCGTTTAACGATGCATAAGCAACAGGGCTCCATTAAGGAACATATAATCTCTTCCCACAACCAAACCATCGCCAGAGAAATCCTAGTAAACAACACAGAAATCATCGATAGATACAGCGATAGCAGGCGGCTTGACGTTTGCGAGGCACTACACATCAAGAAGTCAACACCAGCAATCAACAGCCAATTAATGCACAACTATATTCTACCCACCTCAAGACTCCGCTCCAATATAGAAGCATCAAGAAATATGGACCAATAGGCTTTCTACAAACACTTCTATTCAATACCCATTGTTTCGTGTTCTGTCTTGCGTTGATGAAATTAATACCCTATTAATACCACCTCTTGTTCTGTCTTGTGTTGATGAAATTAATACCCTATTAATGCCACCTCACCCCATCCACCTCACTCAAATGTAGATATAAAATCGGAGATGCGTAAGTTCTATTCAGTTGTGTATTTGTAAATTAAAGTCTTTGAAAATGTAATAAGTTTTACGAAACGCGCTCGTGTCGCGTCAGACTAGAAATAAAAATGAATTTTGGAGAATTGATTTTTGATTTACCTCCAACAGTGAAAAGAAATGTACGAAAGATTGAGAAAATTCGTGTTAGAATTATTAATCTTACTTTTTCGGTCATATTTAATAATATATGTCTACAGGAAAGACTGCAACCAAAATATACTAATATATATATATATATATATATATATATATATATATATATATATATATATATATATATATATATATATATATATATATATATATATATATATATGTCGTACCTAGTAGCCAGAACGCACTTCTCAGCCTACTATGCAAGGCCCGATTTGCCTAATAAGCCAAGTTTTCCTGAATTAATATATTTTCTCTAATTTTTTTCTTATGAAATGATAAAGCTACCCATTTCATTATGTATGAGGTCAATTTTTTTTATTGGAGTTAAAATTAACGTAGATATATGACCGAACCTAACCAACCCTACCTAACCTAACCTAACCTATCTTTGTAGGTTAGGTTAAGTTAGGTGGCAGAAAAAGTTAGGTTAGGTTAGGTTAGGTAGGTTAGGTAGTCGAAAAACAATTAATTCATGAAAACTTGGCCTATTAGGCAAATTGGGCCTTGCATAATAGGCTGAGAAGTGAGTTCTGGCTATTAGGTACGACATATATATATATATATATATCCCATTTGTCATGGCCCTGGGAACAATTCAAGAAATTAACTCTGGTATCACTCTGGTATCACTCCATATCACTCCACAGTAATCAATGGCCAGGAATATCATATCACTCTGTCTCGCGGACGATCAAAAATGAATGAATTACCACAATTGAATATAAATATTACATGGACATCCTCTCAGTCCTTGGCTAATCTATGTATACTCTGTTCCCGTGTGTACCCACACACACACACACACACTGTACGTCTGTGTACACAAGACGTAAGTCCCTCTGGACTGACAAGATGAGAACAAGGGTGATTATCTCCTCGTCCACACTTCACTTCACCTCTACAGGTGCTTAGTGACAATGCGACGGAACACCCGACTTCGAATTCAAGCTTTAGAGACTAACTAATCACCAAAAATACACACATAGGTACTTACTCATTAATACTGCCTGCCTTACACACACACCATTCCCATACATCAGGCACCCTGCTATGGGTGGCTGACTCATAGTGGTGGAGATGGCTAGAGCGGTCCTCACGTGGTGTCTTACGTGCAATTGGTGCGCACTCGAACCCCCCAACCCCCCCTCACAACACGGCTCTTCCATGACGACGAGTCAAGTGGCTGGCGCGGGCGGCCCACAGCTCACCCACAATGTGGCCTAGCTGTTTCCGCGTAAACTTGAGTCTCGCTTCAAGCCATACAATAGAATGATGCTATCGGCATATCTCTGTCCACAGACGTGCTACCCCGGCCAGGGTAAAATTTCTGGAATGGTGATGACGGGGGCACTCACATGAACCCAAACACTAGGTGTTTCGGTTGTTGGTTACCAAACTTAAGTCCGCGCACTTAACAAGTGCACTTAACAAGTGTACTGGCCTCCACAGGCATAAGAGCACCATTGTAAGTGTGCTGGTGAACCATCCCCTCACACACAGTGTTCTGTTGTTTGAGTATCTGGTCATACTGTTATCTTGAATATTAGAGGAAAGACGGCTCAAGACATGATGGACTACATCACACAGAAGTGCAAGGAGGCAGCAGACAAGTTCGTCCCAATACAAGGGGAAATGACATGCAAATCAGAAACCCGTGGTTTAATCAAGGATGTAAGCTAGCAAATCCACTAAGTAAAGGCTTGTGGAGAAACTATAGAAACAACAGAACACTAGAGAGCTGAGAAAGATACCAGAATGCCGGGAATGAATACATCTGGGTGAGAAAAGAGGTAGAGAGGCAATATGAAAATGACATAGCGAGCAAGGCAAAGACTCAACCCAAACTGCTGCAGAACCACATCAGGAGGAAAACAATAGTGAAGGAACAAGTAATGAAACTGATGATATGGGCAGAAAGATTCACTACAAACAACAAGGAAGTGTGTGAGGAACTCAATACGATATTCCAGGAGGTTTTCACTTCTGTGTAAGGAGAAGTCCTAGAGATAAGAGAGGGAATATCAAAACAGGACACCACTAGAGGAGTTTGTGACTACCAGTGGGGAGGAGAGGAAGCATCTGCCTGATTTGGATGTGACAAAGGTTATTGGTCCAGATGGAATTTCACCATGGATTCTAAAGGAAGGATCAGAAGCTCTATGCATCCCACTCTCCATGGTGTACAAATCACTGGAAACAGGTGAACTGCCAAAAATTTGGAAGACGGCCAATGAAGTTCCAATATACAGGAAGGGTGATAGGCAGATGGCACTGAACTACAGGCCAGTGTCACTAACTTGCATTCCATGCAAGATGATGGAGAAGATTGTGCGTAAAAAGCTAGTAGAACATCTTGAGAGAAAGAACTTTGTAATGCAACGTCAACAAGGATTCAGAGATGCCAAATCATGCCTAACACGTTTAATTGAGTTCTATGACCAGGAAACAAAAATTTGGTACTAGAGAGAGGGCTGGGCAGAATGCTTATTTCTTGACTGTCAGAAAGCCTCTGTCACAGTACCACAAAAGAGACTAGGACAAAACTGGAGATGCAGGCCGGAGTGCAAGGAAAGTACTCCACTGGATAAAGGAGTACCTAAGCAACAGGACACAGCGAATCACTGTGAGGGGTGAGGTCTGGGAGTGGCGAGGAATCACCAGTGGAATTCCACATGGATCAGTCCTTGGACCTGTACTGATTCTGAAATACGTAAATGATCTCCCAGAAGGAATTGACTCGTTCCTCTCAATGTTTGCTGACGATGCAAAAACTATGAGGAGAATCAAGACAGAGGAAGATAGTATGAGGCTACAAGATGAGCTAGAAAAACTGAAGGAATGGTCCAACAAATGGCTACTAAAGTTCAACCCAAGTAAATGTAAGGTAATAAAACTAGGAGGAGGAAATAGGAAGCCAGACATTGGATACCGAATGGGAGATGAAGTCGTTCACGAAACGGGCAGAAAGAAAGGTCTATGAGTTGATATCACACCAAACATGTCTCCGGAAGCCCACATAAAAAGAATAACATCAGTGGCCTTTGTGAGGCAGGATAACATCAGAACTTCTTTCAGAAACCTGTGTAAGGAATCCTTCAGAACCTTGTATACAACATATGTAAGGCTAATCCTGGAGTATGCAGCCCCAGCATGGAGCCCATACCTAGTCAAGCACAAGACGAAGCTGGAAAAAGTTCAGAGGTATGCCACTAGGCTAGTCCCAGAACTAAGAGAAAAAGTTATGAATTATGAGGAACGGCTGCGGGAACTGCACCTCATGTCGCTGGAAGACAGAAGAGCTCGTGGAGACATGATCACCACATACAAAATTCTCTGGGGAATTGACTTGGTAGACAAGGATGGATTATTTAACACATTTGGTACGTGAACAAGGGGACAGGTGGAAGCTGAGTTCCCAAATGATCCACACAGACATTAGAGAGAACTTTTTCAGGGTCAGAGAAGTTGTTAAACGGAATGCAGTAGGAAGTGAGATGGTGGAGGCTGACTTCATACACAGTTTCATATGTAGATATGATAGAACCCAGTAGGCTCAGGAATTTGTACATCAGTTGGTTGGCGGTTGAGAGGCGGGACCTAAGAGCCAAAGCTCAACCCTCGCAAGCACAATTTGGTGAATAAAATTAGGTGAGAACAAGAAGAATGTTTTATTTCTTATTAAGGCAAGTATATACTATGCTGCAAGCCAATAATACTCACACAGTTTCGGGCATGACAATAGCATCACTGTCGCTCTCGAGGCAAGTAATAAGTGCTCATATAAGTACAGGTGGGATGTCGGACATTTTAATGGTGATCTATTGTTAACAATATTAACACCATCTTCCTCTCATAAATTTAGGGTGGAAAATAATTTTACATAATATTTGGAGTCCGTACACTTCACAAAAGTAAAAAGAAATGTCCATCTCGAACAGCTTATTTCAATATATTACAGAAACAACTTGAATCGTGATGGATTATGCATAATAACAATTGTGGTATCTGTTGACAGGCTGGACAGCCCTTTACTGGGCAGCCAGAGGTGGTCATGACAACACTGTGAAGGTCCTCCTCGACGCTGGAGCAGACATCAACGCTACAGATAATGATAGTAAGAGTCACACTTATGCATCCCAACATTATGCAACACTCATGTCACACAACACACCAAACTTATCATTTGACAAAATGCAATATATATATTTTATAATTATACCATAGGAGATAATGTCTGTTTGTGTGTCTGTTCAAAGTTGGAGGCCAAACGTTTCATATACAAAAAATTGTCATATACGTTTCATATACAAAAGTAATCTGCACCATTATTCACTAATGTTACGAAAATTAACAGAAAATTCCTGATGTGAATAATTTGCCCGTACTAGCATTAAAAAAACAATTCTCCCACACCGTTAAAAGTTTCTCAAACAACTTATATACCAGAGTAAGGGTAACTATTCTTGTTTTAGTATTTCACACCACTTAGCTGCTTTTGCTGCCAACCAACCACACATTAGACAATTGTATTTTTTATAAGACAGAGAGAGAGAGACAGAAAAAGAGTGAGACAGACACAGTGTGAGAGCGTACAATCATTAACCAGGCGTTGCCCACATAGGAAATGCCAGATGTACGTTGTTCACTTCGGGAGTCACTACAAACCCACAGGCCTCCACGCTGGGAAGCCAGTTGTGGAATCTGGCTTCCAAATTCCACAATTGGAATCGCTGATCCAGAAAGTGAGCAGCATGAGTGTTTTGCTTCCGCTGCGCCAAGGGTTCCGTATGTCAGGTAGAGATGAAGACCAAGACGGTATTCACCCCCACAAGCCAATACAGAGCCATCCTCACTTGGGTCGTTCTCTCTGCAACTTGCATGAAAGCAAATATAGCCGGTAGAGCTTGGATTCTCACACCAATATTTATATAAAGATGTTTGGGGTTAGGAGCTGGAACCCGAACCAACTTAAGAGACAATTGGAATGTGATGTGAAATGGGGCCGTACTGCATAATGGGGAATGATGTCAAAAGCAAGTGTAATAGCAAAAATAGCTTTATTCAACTACCTACTAATACACAGGCACCCACATTACGTTAATTCAAGAGTGTCATTTCAAATCTGTCAATACCACAATTGCAGTAGGTCTCCTGACCCACCACCTGACAGGTGTATAGAGTCATAAGGCCTCGACCCACTGTTGCAGTAGGTCTCCTGACCCACCACCTGACAGGTGTATAGAGTCATAAGGCCTCGACCCACTGTTGCAGTAGGTCTCCTGACCCACCACCTGACAGGTGTAAAGAGTCATAAGGCCTCGACCCACTGTTGCAGTAGGTCTCCTGACCCACCACCTGACAGGTGTATAGAGTCATAAGGCCTCGACCCACTGTTGCAGTAGGTTTCCTGACCCACCACCTGACAGGTGTATAGAGTCATAAGGCCTCGACCCACTGTTGCAGTAGGTCTCCTGACCCACCACCTGACAGGTGTAAAGAGTCATAAGGCCTCGACCCACTGTTGCAGTAGGTCTCCTGACCCACCACCTGACAGGTGTATAGAGTCATAAGGCCTCGACCCACTGTTGCAGTAGGTCTCCTGACCCACCACCTGACAGGTGTATAGAGTCATAAGGCCTCGACCCACTGTTGCAGTAGGTCTCCTGACCCACCACCTGACAGGTGTAAAGGAAATCAAGGCCTCGACCCACCGGACAGGTCATCAGCAACAGTTTACTAACCTGAAACCCTTCGTGCACATTCTTGGCAAATATCAAAATACTTCACTACCACAATACATCAACATATATAAATGCATACATAACAGTGTCATTAGGACACACAACAATACCAACAATTGCTTTAACAATCAATGTCACCAAGACATTCAATCACCTACGTAACACATGTAACTTGAACATCAACCAAAACATATACAATTAACATTTAATTTTTCAATTAATTACCGTTAATTAATTAACCACAATTATATTAATTACGGTCACTTAGATGGTCAACAAATCAACAGTTACATCAACGTCACTTTCACCCAGACAAGTGTCCAATCAAAGACAATTACGTTTATCACTGTCACCTCGCCAATTAACAATCACTTAATTACATTAATATATTGTTTATCAATTAGACGAAACAATCAATTAACAGCTTAATACACTGTCAACCGACAGCTATCAAATAAAATAATGACTTTACTAATTACAATAATAATTTTACTAATTACAATAATGAATCACTACCAAGGATATCACTGGGACAATCCAACACCACACAATAATTACAAACACAATTTAAGAACATAAGAACATAAAAACAAAGGCAACTGCAGAAGGCTTATTGGCCCATACGAGGCAGCTCCTATATATAACCCCCCCAATCCCACTCATATACATGTCTAACCCACGCTTGAAACAATCGAGGGACCCAACCTCCACCACGTTACGCAGTAATTGGTTTCATAAATCAACAACTCTGTTACCAAACCAGTATTTACCCAAGTTTTTCCTAAATCTAAACTTATCCAATTTATACCCATTTTATCGTGTTCTGTCTTGTGTTGATACTTTTAATACCCTATTTATGTCCCCTTTGTTATGTCCATTCATCCACGTGTAAACCTCTATCATGTCACCCATAAGTCTTCGCCTTTCCAGTGAATGCAAATTAAGCTTTGTTAATCTTTCTTCATATGAAAGATTAGATTTCTAATTTGGGGAATTAACTTAGTCATCCTACGCTGGACACGTTCAAGTGAATTTATATCCATTCTATAGTATGGCGACCAAAACTGAAATGCATAATCTAAATGGGGCCTAACCAGAGCAAGATATAACTGAAGAACAACATCAGGTGTCTTGTTACTATTATATGTCTTCGATTAATAAATCCCAGTGTCCTACTTGCCTTATTACGAACACTCAGGCATTGATCCTTTTGTTTTAAATTCTTACTAATCATAACTCCCAGGTCCGTTTCGCAATCCGACTTCGCAATCTCAACACCATCAAGCTCGTATCTTGTAACTCTATCATCATTACCTAGCCTCAGAACTTTACATTTATCAGCATTAAACTGCATCTACCAATCTTTTGACCATTTAAAAAATCCTATTTAGATCAACTTGAAGTGATAGTGAGTCTTCTTCCGTGTTAATTTCCCTACCGATTTTTGTATCATCTGCAAATTTGCAGATGTTGCTACTCAAACCTGAATCTAAATCATTTATATATATTATAAACAACAGAAGTCCCAGGACAGAGCCCTGAGGTACTCCACTAACAACATTATCTCTCTCTGACTTAACCCCATTTGTACTAACTCTCTGTTTCCTTTGGAATAGCCATGCCCTAATCCAACTTAATATACCATCCCCAATACCGTGAGTCTCTATTTTTTTAATCAGTCTTTCATGTGGCACTGTATCAAAAGCTTTGCTAAAGTCAAGGTACACAACATACAATCCTTACCACTATCAACTGCCTCAACTATGCTGGAATAAAAGATAGCAAATTTGTTAAACATGAATGGCCATTAGTAAAACCATGTGGCGACTCATTTATTAATTTATGTTTTTCAAGATGACGACAAATTGTATTTGCAATTATCGATTCAAGTAACTTTCCCACAATAAACGTTAGGCTAATTGGCTGATAGTTTGACGCAAGTCATCTATCTCCTTTCTTAAAAATTGGTACCATATTAGCTACCTTCCATGACTCTGGCACCGGATTAAAGGACCCGAGAGCCATGAGGGCACTACGAGAGTCAACAACAACTACAAAGGAAGACTGACAACGAGAAAGCAGGAGACGAAGAGCATAGAGAATAGCATAAAACTCCGTTGTAAAGATGCTAGTCTCCGGAGGTAAGCAACACATATAAGTGCGATCAGGAAAAACAACAGAGTAGCCAACACCGTCCGCAGACTTAGACCCATCGGTGAAGACAGAAATGGAGCGGGAGTGAGAAGAAAAGTGCTCAAGGAAAAGGCGTTTTAGAACCGTAGGAGGGGTAAAAGCTTTAGTGATACGGGTCAAGGAAGTACAAAACCGCGGAAGAGGGACTCTCCATGGGGGCAAAGAAGGAACAACACGAGGAGAAACATTAGAAATATGAACGGAAAGAGAATCCTGTAGGCGAGATAACCGGACAGAAAGAGGGAGGTGGTGAAGAGGAACAGGAACCGCAGGAGGGATAAAAGTTAAAGCACGACAGAGGCGAGAGGAAGGATGTTGTAAGGACCGCGAAAAGATAGCGAAGACAGTAGCGATCACGGCTGTCTTAGAGAGACAGGAAGCCAGTGTCAACATACAAGCTAAGGACGGGAGTCGAACGAAAGGCACCAGAACTGAGGCGCAACCCAGTATGGTGCAAAGCATCAAGACGGCGAAGAGTAGAAGGAGAAGCAGACGAGTAAGCAGGGCAACCATAATCGAGCTTAGACAGGACGAGAGAGGAATGTAAAGCAAGGAGAGTGCGCCTATCTGCCCCCCAAGAAGTATGAGACAAGACCCGAAGGAGGGTAAGGGCCTTAGAGCACTCAACACGGAGGTAAGAGATATGGGGGAGACCAAGAGAAACGAGTGTCAAGGAATAACCCTAAAAGCTTCGCTGGAATCTGTGTACTCAAGGGGATGACCATAAAGTGACAAAGAGGGACGAAGAACGACCCGTTTCCGCGTAAAAGCCATGGCACAAGTCTTAGAAGTAGAGAACTTGAACCCCATGATCGGTGGCCCAAGAAGACACAGCATCAATTGCAAGTTGAAGCCGGCGCTGAAGGAGAGGCGAATCATCACCCTGACAGCAAAGGGTAAGATCATTGACATAGAGAGCGGAGAAGACACCTGAAGGAAGAGAGGAAAAAAGACCATTGAGGGCAACCAGAAAAAGAGTAGTGCTCAGAACACTACCCTGGGGCACAAAAGGGAGAGAGAGCGGTACCAAGGCGCACCCGAAAGGAACGACGAGAGAGGAAGCTGCGGAGAAAGAGAGGGAGATGACCACGAAGGCCAAAAGAATGAAGTTGAGATAGAATATGATATTGCCAAGTGGTGTCGTAAGCCTTTTTCAGGTCAAAAAGGACGGCAACAACGGAGGTCCTCGCAGCAAAAGCAGTACGAATATAGACCTCCAAGTTCACCAGGACATCTGTCGTGCTGCGGGTACTTGCGGAAACCATATTGAGAAGGGGAGAGGAGGTGATGGCGTTCCAGGCACCACATCAGACGAACGTTAACCATACGTTCAAAGAGTTTGCAGACAACTTGTGAGGACAATAGGGCGAAAGTCTTTAGGGGAAGTACCCAGAGACCCAGGTTTGCAAACAGGGAGGACAACGGCATCGAGCCAGTCCTCAGGGACTGACGACGACTCCCAGATCCGATTATACAGACTCAGTAAATACTGAGACGTGCACGGAGGGAGATGGCGAAGCATCTCATAATGAATACCATCGGAGCTCGCCGCCGTAGAACCGCAGAGGGCCAGGGCAGAACGAAATTCAGAGAGAGTGAAGGGATCATTATAGGGAAGCCGAAGACGGGTGCAGAAATCTAAAGGACGTTACTCAAGGACACGTTTACGAAGAAGGAAAGATTGCAAAGATGAAGACCAGAGCTAACAGAAGAAAAGTGGGAACCCAGTTCGGAAGCGACCTGCAACGGGTCCGCCACAAGAGTATCATGGAGGTGAAGGACCGGTGAAACATCGGGAACGAACTTACCCGCTATCTTGCGGATACGCTTCCAGATCTGGGGCAGAGGAGTTCGGACGTAATTGTTGAGTCATAAGATGCCGAACATTCACGTTTAGCCGTACGGATGGCCCTACAGGCCACCGCACTCGCTTTCCGAAAAAAAAGAAAAGAATCGGCCGTCTGCCTACGGCGGTGCCTCTTCCATGCTGCATGCTTACAGCGGACAGCCCGGGCACAATCCGCATTTCACCAGGGAACGCACTTCCGCGGACCCCGAGAGGAAGAGCGAGGAATAGAGCGGAGGGCAGCGGTGAAGACAGTGTCATGAAAAAGGAGGAGAGCGCGAGGGAGAGGCAGAAGGGAGAGGTCAGAGAGAGCAGCACTGAGGGTAAATAGGTTCCAGTCCGCTTTAGCAAACTGCCACCTAGGAAAAGAGAGGGAAGGGGGAAACGAGAAAAAGGAAACAAGGATAGGGAAATGATCACTGCCATGGAGGTCATCAGGAACCTGCCACGTGAAATCTAAGTAAAGAGAAGAAGAGCAGAGAGAAAGATCAAGACAGGAAATGGTGCGAGTCCGAGAGTCCAAATGAGTGGGCTCGCCAGAATTCAGAAGAGACAGGGAAGAAGAGAGGAGAAACGGCTCAAGAAGGCGACCCCGGGTATTCATCAGAACATTACCCCAAAGAGAATGACGACAATTGAAGTCACCCAGCAGGAGCACAGGCTCCGGCAAGGAGTCCGAGAGGTGTTTCAAGTCAGGAAGAGAAAGCGGGACACTCGGGGGGAGATAATGGAACAAACTGTGTACCATTTCCCCACAAAGATACGAGCAGCAGAACAATGGAGAGACAAAGGAAAAAGTAAAGGAACAAAGGGAAGTTCAGCGCGGATCAAGAGAGCAGAAGAATTAGGAGCCCCAGCAAGGGCTTGGGGGGGGGGGAGGAGAGAAAGGAATAGCCACGAAAACGACCAGGACGAGCACCAAGCATCGGCTCCTGGAGTCAGACACAAAGGGGCGAAAACCGGAAAATCAGAAGTTGGAGTTCGAGGAAATTGGCGTAATAACCTCGAGCGTTCCATTGAAGAATAGACATCGACGAGAAGGGAAAGGACAACAGAGAACATGGAAGAAACAAAGGCGAAAGAGCAACACAGCACGCATTTTGGCTCCTGAAATCTCGCTTTAGTAGCGTCTAGTGCACAATGACCTATAAACGGAGGACTCGGAAGACAAAGGAAGCCAATTTGGCACGCGGTCGCCGTCTTTGGCAGGAAAGAGAGCCGCAGTAGCACAAGGGAGAGTTATATCAAGTGAGGATGTAGGCGGCCTCCCCGCCTCAGCTGTGAGAGGCCTGACGCCGCCGCCACACGCCTCGACCCTCCTCACACACACTCCTCAGCCCCTCGATGTGTATGGACCGGCCACGACAGTGCCATCTACATCTACCGGTGTGGCAGTGCCATCTACATCTACTGATGTGGCAGTGCCATCTACATCTACTGGTGTGGCAGTGCCATCTACTGGTGTGGCTGGTGTTGCAGTGCCATCTACTGCTGTGGCTGGTGTTGCAGTGCCACCTTGAGGACCCACAATTCGGACCAATTTCAATAGGTTAGTATCTTTTAGTGTTATAATTTGGTATTTTGTAATAATTGTAATATGTATGTGCAGGATATATATATGTATAATTTTTTATTTTTTTATTTTTTTTTTAATTTTTTTTTTTTCGTTTGTTATCAGGGGATGTGCATGGAACTTGCACACCTTGCTCAATGGATGCCTATCTGCAAGGGTGCCAATTATGAACAAAATCTGTCGAAGTCAAGCTCAGCAACAGGTGGCCGAACTTTGATCTTATTTTACTCAGGTAAGTAATTTACAACTTCAAAGTACTTCATAGCTTTCATTTATTAATCAATTTACATGCAAATTACACCTTATATGTAGAATTTGTGCTTCTACAAAACCTAGTAGACATTTTAGTACAAAGTCCATTTGTTGATTTTATAAAAATTTATAAACATCATATATTGCATATTTTTGGAAGGGTAACTTTGAAAAATTATATTATTGCACTAAACACTTTATTGATAAAACTGATCACTACAATCCTTTATTATGTGCTAATTTTAATATCTGAGTGTTATAGAAATGATTTTTAAAGAATATCAGGGTCAGCAAAGTCAGGGTTAGGGGGCATGGGTAAACTGAGCAAAGACGGAGGGAAGGAAACGGGAGAACAGATCAGAGGTGGGCGGGCGGGGTCCGGAGGAGGAGGAAGAGGAGGAGACAACGAAGAGGAGCAGTCAAGGACAGCAGCAGGAAGAGGGGGAGTAGAAAGAGGGAGCGCACCTCAGCAAGAGCAGCAACCAAAAGGGAAGCAGGGGCCAAAGAAACCTTCATAGCAGGAACAGGGGGTGCAAGCACAGAAATGGGAGGGGAAGGAGCAACAGAGCCAGAAGTAGGGGCCAAGGAAGAAAACGAAGCCTTCTTACCTGCTAAGGAGGAGGAAGGAGAGGAGCCAGGCTTACGCTTCTGACTTAAAGAGACCGGTGTCCCAGCAACTACGTACCGGGCAACGGATTCCAGTGTCTCAACAGAAGAAGCTGAACGAGAGCACACACGACGGCCGTTAGGAGAGCGATGGACATCCGCCTGCACCGACAGGCGGCGGGGAGAGCCAGTAGATGGAGGAAGAGGATGGGAAGGAGGATCGGAGGGAGACGAGGAAGAAGACACAGGAGACACGACAGACCGGGTAGAAAGAAGGGGAACCCCAGACAGAGGACCAGGAGGAGGATCCTTCGGGACAGAACTCAAAGGAACAGAGGAGGGGGCAGTGGGCGTATCAGGGTCCAAGGCCCGGAAACGGTTGTGAGTCTGAGGAAGGAGGGAAGGACGAGGAGAGGAAGAGCGCAACACGCGAGCATAAGAGACGTTAGCATAAGGCGGGAGCCGGTGAACCTGGCGCCTCGCCTCAGGAAAAGATAAACGCTCCCAGTGCTTCAAGTTGAGGACGGCCGCCTCAAGCTTGTAATGGATACAGGCACGGGAGAAGGTAGGATGGGCCTCACCGCAGTTGAGGCAACGAGCCTGGGGAGAAGTGCACTCCGACTTAGAGTGACCTTCACTCCCACACAAAGGACAGAGAGAGACAGTCCCAGAGCAGCGGAGGGCACCATGCCCAAACCTCCAGCACTTGTTACACAGCCGAGGAGAAGGAATATACTCCTGGACAGAGCACCTGGCACCAGCAAGAATGACAGAGGATGGAAGGGTCCTACCATCAAAGGTGATCTTCACAACCCGGAGGGGTTGACGGCGACGACCACGAGGGGGACGAGTAAACGAGTCAACCTGGAGGACAGAATGGCCTTGGGCATCAAGGATATGCCGAATATCATCGTGGCAATCCTGCAGATTCCGAACACCGGTTGCAACATGGGGCCGGAGGAGAATAGTGCCAACACTGGCATTCATCTGAACGTTCTTGGAGACCCGAACAGGGATCTCGCCAAGGCCAGAAAAGGCTGCCAAGCGGGAAGCTGCATCCTGAGAAGGAGCAGCAATGACACGTGTACCGAGACGAGTGGGGTTGAAGGTAACAGACGCATCCACGGAATCAACAAGATGCCGATGGAGGGAGAAATCGTCAGGAGGCGCAGAATCAAGAGGGAGGAGATCAAAGTATTTGGCCCATGAAGCGGGACCAAACAAGGCCTGATACGCAGCAGTACGGGAAGGAGTCGAGCGAGTGCGGCCGGGGCGCGAAAGGCGTTGAGAACCCCCGGAGAGAGAGGGGTTAAAAGACGAAGTAGTCACAACGAGAGACTTAGCCGCACCAGGGGACGAAGTGGTCACCACTGGGGGCTGGAGGCTCGACCCAACCACAAAGGAGGGAGGGTAGCTGGGGGAAGAAGTCAGGACGGTCAAAGGAGGAGCAAGATCGGGGCCCAACGCAGCAGGAGCTACAGAGCCTGGTCTTCCAATACAGGCCGACTCGGGGGCTTGGTCGCCCACCCCACGAGCCTGAGAGGGTTCAATGGAAACATTTATCGACATAGAGACAAAGAGAAAGAAATTCATCAACGAATGTGCCCCCATACCCACCATGGAGCCACAATTAGAGGCAGGACACCCAACAGGAAGCTATCGCCGATCATGCCGGGGCCTCCTAGGGGTGCGTCGTGAGTATACGCCCGACAAACGCCACCTTAAGAACCGTCAGTCCGTCGAGATCGGGTTCAGCGACGAAAGCGGGGATTGACAATAAAAGGTTTCCCTCGCTCGAGACGTCGGGTACAACAGTTCTACGGGTGCAAGAGTATGCCTCCTCAAGCACCCGGGCGTCAAAATAGAAGAAGTCCAAAGAAAGATCCAAAACAAGCAAACGGTCGGCAGGAAACGACAAGCAGATAGGAGAAGAGGGGGAAGAAAAACGAAACAGAAGGAAAAGGAAAGGTGCCCAGCAGAATTGGAGAGGACGACAGCAGGAGCACAAGGCTAGAAAAGGACAGAGGACTGCCCCAAGGAGCATCACACTCCGGCAGCCGCCCACTAAGACCCCCACTCACGGCCAATGGAAATTTATAACTCCTACAGCACCGTGGCAAGGAGGATTTTACGAGTGCATGGAAGGCACTGTGAAGAAATACTTAAGAAAATCTTTACACAGTGATACGGTAAAATGACTAAGTGCAGTGGATTAGGGCAGATGGAATGCCACGAACATAAAAACGAAAAAAAGGAAACAAATTAAAATAAAACTGCTATGGTGACTTCTTCACGGTGTGGGAAATGTAGGATAAAATACAGGAAACTGGAAAAATTTAATTACTTTAATTACGAAAAAATTCATCTTAACAAACTGGCAAAATTAATGAAAATAAGCCAACAATCAAAAATACAAATAGAAAACACTCAATCAGGCAAGTTAACCTTACATTAAAGTACTTAAAATAAATGGTGCTGAAAATACTGAGTACTGGCTGCGTAAATCTACCAACACTCAGGAAAGTGTGGGATCAAGTCTAGCAATTTGAGCTCTGAGGAGTATTCTGCTGGTGGTGGTGGTGGTCGGCGTCTATTTATATGGGACTGGACCATTGTAGGTGGCGCTGGTGTGACGATAACTGGGAGCCGGCTCAGACAAACTAGCAGAGTGCTTGTTCCCGGTCAGTGGTGTGAGCTGGCCACAACCAGGTGTGTTGGGGGTCACGGGTATTGGAGAGTAGGGTGGAGTAGACGTCTGAGCACTAGTTCTTGCTCTTGCTATAAATTCTTGAATATGCAGACGTGGTGTTAGAACAAGTGATGATGGAACAGGTTCAATCTTCTTCTCTAGGAAGAACCTTGTGACAACTTCCCCTCCACCCAAAGCCTGGTCCTATTGCTTGTTCGACTGCAGTAGAATGTTGAGTTGAAGTTTTTTTGTTTTATTCATAGATAAAAAAACTAAGTACAAAAACAGGGAACAAGTACGAAATAACAGATAAATACAAACAATCGTGCTAATACATGAAATAAAGCAAACACCAGAAAAAACAGACATTAAAATACAAGCAAGAGGTCACAGGAAAGCACATAGGACACAAGCAAAGAAACCCACAAACAGCATGGGACATAAAATGCATACAATACACAACAAATAAATGACATAAGTACAATAACAAAAATGTACAAGAAAAAATTCACAAAAGTTACAACAAATGACCAGGAAATCCAAAAACTACACATAAGAACATTAAGAGCATAAATTACATACAAAGAATAAAGCAATTTCAAGGACAAAAAAATAATTACACACACACACTTAAGGCAAGAAACACAAGGCAATAATAACAAAAAAAGAACCACACAGGGAACTGAAAAGACAGAAAAACAAAATGCACAAAAACCATGCCAACGACCAAAAGGTCGTTTGGACACAAGTACATAATAGAAACTATAGACAAAGCTAAAAGCAATACATGACACATACCCAAGGCAAGAAACACAAGGCATTAATAACAAAAAACACAACCACACAGGGAACTGAAAATACAGAAAACAAAGCCCAAATACATGCAAACGACCAAAAGGCCGTAAGGATACAAGTACATAAAATAAACGATCACCACACGAAACACACCACTACAGCAGCACAATAGCACAACCAGCCACACATAAGACACACAAAGCTGCAAGTATAAACCCACCCCCAACCACAAAGCCAATCACACAGAACACACAAAAGTCAAACAGGAGGATATTTCTCAGGGTATGTATACAGCGGATACCGCCGCTTATAAGCCTCCCATACCAAATACTCCAGTTCCGTAGGGGCACGGCCCTCACGAACTCGCGGGTACTCCATATGTTCGGGGATTACCACATCCGGCGGAAGCGGGCGCCACCGACCCAACACGGAAGGTCGGGACATCGCCGCCGAGGAAGCAGGAGATACCGGAACAGCGGGCGGAGGCCGCCCATCGGGCCCCACACGAGGGCGCACACTTCGTTCTGTAATAAACCCTCAATGTCCCTTTTGTTATCACCCTGAACCTTTCAATGGTAACCCTTCTCTGTACTCTGTGAACGGCTCTCTCTTCGCTCAATACCCCAGCTTAACTCTGTTACAGTCCAGTATGACCCCTCATTGGACACCCACGAATATAAACTGAATATTAAATGAGGAGGGCATAACAAGGATAGGGGTTATTAATTTATTACTAATTATTAAATAAAAACATTAAACACTGCCACCACCTTCCAAACATAAATGAATGTGTCTAAAATTATTAAGACCCTAGGAAGGAAGGGACTCAATAATCAGGGAACTCAAAGTAAATGACTCTTAATGGATTAAACCTGTAGTCTTACGGAACTGAACGGGAGATTCTAGAGCGACTTTACTATTCATAAGATGGAGGACACAGGAGAATTTCTAGCACAGCAAATGAGAATCACAAGAATGAATAACGCAGTCATTAATCAAAGGGAACAGATAACTAAACAAAAATTACGTTAATATTTATTGTAATATTAATACACTAGTAATTAATATTACAATATCCTTATATAAGCACCGGTCATTTCTTTACAACATAAATGAATAGATGGGTTTGCACATAATGGTCTAACCAGGAAATTAGCTATGTTACTAAACAATAAACAAATACCACAGACTTAGCTCAACACATGTCTCCACCCGCCAGCTCTACCAACGGGACTAGCGTTCCTCCAGCAGTCGCGGCATTGTGTCTACCAAAAAAGACCAAACTAAAACCCACATGAAACCTCATGATACTCAGCTAACAAAGAGAAATAAAGCTAACAAATTAAGAACATAGCTAACAAATTTAGAACATAATTATAAGTAAACTTATGTGTATATAACACTGCTAAGGTGTAAAAAGAAATTAAGTACAATCAATAAACAGGAATAATTCCAAAGGTGAAACATTGACGCTAGCTTGATACACGGCCCGCACACTGGAACATCCCAAATATGGTCATCCCCCCAATGAGACGCCACCGACTCCCCCCACAGGAATAAACCTGCCAATAGCCTAACAAAATATTCAATACAGGCACACTACAGCATGCTACAATTACATCAAACATAATTATACTGGAACACAACTGGATATCATGTTATATTTACTTAACGGGAAAAAGAAATAATGGACATACATATTTATCATGATGAATGTTAGAATGAAACACAGATTCGCAACAAGGTGTCTGTTGAAGAGAGAAAGATCAGTGGATGAAACAAAAATATTCACCAAAGACTTAGGACTTCTATGAATTTGCAACCCGTTCGCGCAAATTCGTAAAGTCAATATTGACTTATTAAATAAGTGCATAGGTGACATACTAAACATAATAGATACCCTTAAAAAGCTTCATAGAAAACACCGACCTTACCTAACCTTGTTAGTATCTTAAGATAAGCATCTTATAGCTTCATAATTACAATTGTTACTTAACCTATTATAGGTATAGGTTAAGTAATAATTGTAATTACGAAGCAATAAGATGCTTATCTTAAGATACTAACAAGGTTTGGTAAGGTCGGTGTTTTCTATGAAGCTTTTTAAGGGTATCTATTATGTTTAGTATATCACCTATGCACGTAGTTAATATGTCAATATTGACTATATAAATTTGCGAGAACGGGTTGGAATTTTAGGAGGAGGTGATTTGGGCTTTGTCTTACTGCTGACTTTACAGTGAGGACTGGTACACTCTTCTATTGTATGTCTATAGGTTCTGCAATAACGACAATACAACGCAGAGTTTTCATTACTGGTACTCACTTTGGCTGGAGTAAACCAAGACGTCTTACTAGAAGGTGTGTCGGATTGTACTCTATGAATGAGACTGTAGGAGTCAGCCAACTGTGCACATCTAGTAGGGTCGGTTTCTTCCTTGTCTGCTAGATAGGACGTATGGAATTAGGTACATGCCTAAGGAATTCTTCCATCAGGATGAGGTTGATGAGATCTGTAAAGGTGGAGACTTGTGCTGCTTCAAGCCACTTCATGAAATATCTCTTTTTGTTATTTGCAAACTCTAGGTAAGTAGTAGCACTCGCTTTAAGGTAATTCCTAAACTTACGTCTGTAGTTCTCGATAAATAGGAGGTAGGCATCTAGCACTGCCTGTTTCAATACCTTGTAGTCGGTTTCAGACGCCATAGTACTGAGAGTCACGGCAGCCCCTACATGTCAAATGACACCTGAGAAGTACAGACCACTGATCCTGAGGCCAGCTGAGTTGGTTAGCTAGAGCCTCAAATGAAGTAAATAATATATAATTTTCTGTCTCGACAAAAGATGGCATCAATTTAATTGCATAAGAAAGATCGAAACGTACCTGGAGGTTAGCTTCCGCTTCCTTGCGCTGAGTGTGGTGTGTAGTTTCCAAGTCAAGCTCTTTTCTACGGTTTTGTAGAGCAATGGCGGCTTGTTTTTCAGCATGTTCACGTTGGAGTTTACGTTCTCTTTCTCTTACTTTAAGGGCTTCCTGTTCACGCTCACGTTGGAGTTCAAGCTGTTCCCTCTCACGTTCACGTTGGAACTCTAGTTGTTCCTTCTCACGTTCACGTTGCAGTTCAGCTTGTTTTTTTTTTTTGTAGTGCAAGTTGTTCCTTCTGTATCTTGAGAGTTTTCTTCTGACGTTCGCGTTCTAGAGTGGAAAGCTCTATCTTCAATTTCATGGCTGCTAAGGCGCTCTTCATGAGATTCGGATGTAATATTATCATTGTCAAATAAGTGGTCAAGTATAAGGTTATGGAGATAGGTTTTAGTGGCTCCATGGGGGGCAGTAATGTGGTACTCATTTACAAGAGTTAGCATCTCCGCCTTGGTGGCACGAATTAGTGTGCCCCACTTCATCGTTTGGATTCTGCCTGAACGCTGTTAGACGAAACATGGTGAATAGAATGATAGAAAATAATGTGCAAAGAAAATACCTCAGTTGATGTACCAAAATATGAGATGTCAGACTGACAGGATGACATGGCAACTGTAATCTATCCTATTTAAACTTTATAGTCAAGTTTACAACAGTTAACTTTAGTAATTGAATTGATTACTTAGATCGAAAGTGAAACGAATACGTAGGGAATCTTGTACCCGGTACTCTATATGATGAGGACAGGGGCAAGAGGGATCCTACTGGAATTGTGAAACATAATTGTCTCGAATGTAGTCCAAAAAATTTAGGGATTTCTTACCTGGTCTCTAATTGACGAGAACAAAAGTAAGAGGCTTCCTACTAAAACTAAATAGTACTTACAGAGTTATCACTAATTGTGCTCTGGAAAAAAATGCTAACTCCCTACCTGTGTAAATACCATATATTTGACCAACGCGTAGGGGTGCGGAAAGTATTAATTTATGACGAGAACTGCTGTATGGGTCCTAACCGTATAACGTAGTCCGTAATGCTAGAGGAACTATGGCCCCCTGTGTCCTCCTATGTTCGGGTTGTAAAGACGTGGGCGTATTAGCCCGGAGACAGACCAAAGTACCAGGGGTACCAAAGTGGGTGATCTGCCGTAATGAGAAGTTCTCCTGTAGGGAGAAGAATATGGTGGAAATCACAGGATATAGCAAAGATTATTAAACAACCAATTACGAGTATGACTCGTGCCATAAGACACCACGTAATCCAAAGTCATCCAACAGTCATATAATGCTACATCTGGAATGTAAACAGTATTAAGCACCATCAAAATCACTCAAAATAGTAGTTCTGAAAAGACACAGGCAAACTCGTAATAAAGCCAAGTACACTTACACAACTTTATATGAAGCGTCTAGGAGCATACCTGAGTGAGGCTCCTAGGACAGGTCCCCAAATATATGTTACGGTAAAATGACTAAGTGCAGTGGATTTGGGCAGATGGAATGCCACGAACATATAAACAAACAAAAAGTAAAAACAAATTAACAAAAAACAGCTATGGTGACTTCTTCATGGTATGATAAATGTAGAATAAAATACAGGAAACTGGAAAGATTTTAATTCTTTAATTATGAAAAAAATCATCTTAACAAACTGACAAAATTAATCAAAATAAGCCATCGAAAAAGAATCAAAACAAAAAACAATCAATCAGGCATGTTAACCTTACGTTAAAGTACATAAATTAAATGGTGCTGAAAATACTGAGTACTGGCTGCGTAAATCTACTAGCACACAGGATAGTGTGGGAGCAGGTCTAGCAATTTGAGCACTGAGGAGTATTCTGCTGGTAGTTTTTATTTTTTTATTTTTATAAAAGAAATATACAAAGTATAGCACAAGACACAAGACAAGAACATAATAACAAAAACATAATAATAAGAACAATAATCACAGGTACAGAAGAAAACAAAACATCACGAGAACCTAGAAACTCCTGGTACATGAGGCTGAATACAAAGTTAAACAAAAAAAATGGACACACAACAAACACATGTACATAGAAAGACACAAAATAACGTTCACATAATAAACCAACACACACGCACTCACACAAGACGCACACAATCACATAAATAACACAAAGCAGAGTCACACTGCACACAAAACATATAAGTAACATAAAACAAATTACGGCCAAGGCCCAGGTACAACAACTTGACAACCCCAAGAAAGAACCAGGGGCGAACAGCAAAACACCGAGACACACGCACCACAAAAACACTCACACTAGGAAGAACATCAATTTAGCAACAAAACAGCTGCACCAACCACACAGGGCACAAACAACGGCCCACGCAGGAGCCAGCAAAGAAGCATACCCACACCCCCACACTCCACACAACAAACCGAACACACAACCACAGGAGCAACCACTCACACACCCAGCCCAACCCCCTCCAAGGAGGCCAACCGGAGGGCCGGGACCGAAGACAAAAACGAAAAAGCCCCACCCCCCAACCCACAACCAAAAGCCCGACCCACGACCACTCACCCAAAAACAATCCCACGCAAACACCCACCCGTGAACCAACCACAAAACTCGCTCGGAAACGCGCGCTGCACCCACCACCACGTGAAACACAAACGGCCTCTCAAAAATCCTGAAAGCCTAACAACCCCATAACCCTCCCTCCGACCCACCTACACACAATACACATAGTCAGCAACGAGAAGACATAACGTATTGCGCACCCGGCACAACCGCCGCAGAAAGGACAAAAACAAAAACCTCAAAAGGCCACCCCGACACCCCGGCCCACAAACCCCAACCAACACGTCCCGAAACCAATCAAGCAAGCCCCTCAACCGCTCACAAAAAGAAACGTGCAACTGAGTCTCAGGGAGGCCACAATGCACACACGCGTCAGAAGCACGCAAACCCAGCATGCACAACCGCGCATTCGTCGCCAACGACAAATGCAAGAACCGAAACAACATTCCCGCTGTTGCGGTGCCAGAAACCGAGCCCCCAACGCCACCCACACCACCCCCTAATCCCAACACGGGAACAAACCCTCCACCCGCGGCGGAACACGACGAAATAAAACCCTATACACCGCCTTAAACGACAAGGACATGAAACCCGGACAACGGCAGACCTCCCGAAAAATGGCCACTGCCCAAGAGTAAACAGGAGGGGTGCAGAAGGCCGCCTCCTGACAAACACCAAAATTCACCAAAAAGCTAAACTGAACAGAGCAATAATAAATACCTAAAGCATTGAGCCCACCCAACTCGAACCCCTGACACAACGAGGCCCAGAACAGCGCCCGAGCCCTAGTAAACACATAAGGAATGCCCACCCCACCCTCCCGAACAGCCAACACCAACGTCGACCGACGAACCGGGTGGTAACGACCGCACCACACATAATGATAAACCTGGCGTTACAACCCGAAAGCCAGCTTGTGATCCAGGGGAAAGCACCAAGCCACGAACCAGACAGCAAATAGGAAGCGAACCAGGTAAACCCCAAAACCCACATAGAAGCTAGAACTGGAAACCATGACCCCACCCACACGGCGAGAGGACCACCCACCAAGACCCAGAAGACCGGACTTCTCACAGTTAACCCGGACCCCAGTGGCCAACTCAAACCTCTCAACCACGACCTGGACAGCCCCAACCAACTCCTCCAAAGCCCCGAACAGGACGGTATCATCCGTATAGTCGCAGATGGGCAACCGAAGACCCGACCGCAGTCGGGGGGGGGGGGGGGGCGATCAATGGACTCTCCTTGATCACCCGAAAAAAGGCTCCTTTAACCCTTACACTGCTCAGGGGTCCTGGGGACATTTACACCCCTGTGCGCAAGAAAAAAAATAATTCAAAATTTTTTTTCATCTTCTAAACATGTTAATTTGAGTCCCCTGAGCACGGGAAAAATAATAAAAAAATTTTATTATACATACCAATGACACAATTGAGCCGAGAAGTTGGCCGATGACGTCACAGAACGTGAGCGCTCAAGGGTGCTGCGTCAGCCAGCCATCACTCACGGCCGCTCACGCGGCACGAGTTGCCGTGAATTTATTTTCGCGGAATTATTTACAGTATTTTTGGGTCATTTTACCAAAAAAATTTTCGCTAGTATTGTTCCAATTATTAGCAATAGACGTTGTATTATAATAAAAATGGTATAAACTCACTAGGCGCTCACATATTAGTGTCACAAGTATGCCCACCGAAATGGTATAATTTACAGGAAATATTCAATGTATTTGTTTTTTTTCAATATAAACACAAAAATTAACTTGATATGTACATTTATTTACCAAAGAATTACACATTTAGTACTCCTGGAGACTGTGATACTGTGCGAAACAGTCGATATGGCACAGTGGGACGGCACACACTTCGCACCATGTCAACACCAATTTACGTTTCTGTGGCCTCAATTTGGTACTGGAACACACAACACACCGACGCTGGCCTGCTGCACGAGCTCCAGTTGGTGGTAATTTCTTGATTTGGTGTATCAGAAAGGCCTCCCTGTAAGCAAGCCTGGGTGCAGGAGCATGGTTCAATATTGGGTCTCAAATGTGTCTTTGTATGCCAGGTGTGTCCTTGCCAAATGTACCTAGTAACTGTTTCACAACTTGAAAACTAAACGAACGGAAATATGGTTTTCTACCTGTCTTCACAAGAAACATGTTGTAACTGTTCAGCATTGTTACGTCAATAAGGTGGAAAATCATTTTCTTTGTCCACTTCACTGTTTTCCGTACACACTCTACAGCACCCACCATCATGTCACATTTATCAACTAAACGCATGTTGATGTTGTAGTCCACACAATCTGGCTTATATATTATTTGCTTTCTTGTTCTGTTCACCTTGCACTGTCCACCATTGTTCCAGGGTGAATGGTGGTCAACATGTTCACTTCACGTCTGTCTTTCCACCGCACTTAAAGCATTGCACCACTTTTTCTTACCTCGCAATCACCAACTTGCATAGCAGTGTCAAACACAGGCATTTCCTTTCGTTTTGGCTTTCCTTTCAAATACTCAAATGCTCCAATCTTTCTAACAAACGTGACTTAACATAAGCTTACCCCCTTCTATTTATCTTTCTTTCTCTTTCCTTTTCTTTCTCTCTTCTCCCCTTTTTCTGTTCATTGTCTTCTCCTACACTCCCTTGCTATCCTCTTCTTATTCCTATTACTATCTCCTTCGGTGGTTATAATAGGAGCTGCCTCGTATGGGCCAATAGGCCTTCTGCAGTTCTCATTATTACTACTATCCCCTACACCTTACTTTCCTCCTCAACTCTCTCTTGCCTATTTATTGCCTGTCTCTACCTCCTCATCACCCAGACGGCACCGCTCCTGTGCCAGGTAAGTCCACTACGGGCTCACCATAGCCTGTGATACTTGCACGCTCCTGTGCCAGGTAAGTTACGGGCTCACCATGGCCCGTGCTACTTGGAACTTGTTCCGAGTAGCTGAATCTATAACAACAACAACAACTTCGTCTCTCTCTCAGTTACAGCCCCTCTCCTGTGCCAGGTATGTCCACTACGGGCTCACCATAGCCCGTCCTACTTGGAACTTTTTGTTCCAAGTAGCTGAATCTTAAACAACTCCTCATCACAATCGACTTGAGAATGGTCCAGGACGGACCGAAACCTCGTCCCTTCAACTTCTAGTGCGTGGTCTGGTCAACAAGCATCTATTGCTTCGTATTTACAATTATTACTAAACCTATCAACGGTATAGGTTAAGTAATAATTGTAATTAAGAAGCAATAAGATGCTTATCTTAACATACTAAGAAGGTGGAATGTCCTATACTATCAACGGTATAGGTTAAGTAATAACTGTAATTAAGAAGCAATAAGATGCTTATCTTAACATACTAAGAAGGTTAGGTGAGGTCGGTGTTTTCTATGAAGCTTTTCAAGGTAAACTAAAATATTCACAATCAATTAGTATATAACGTATGCACTTATTAAATAAGCCAATATAGACTATAAGCAAGTGCGAGAACGGTTGTAGAGGGACACATTGTGCGTCTTTCGGCCTAAGGTTAAGTGTTTGATGGGAAAACGAAGTCGTTAAGGCCTAGTATGTTGTTATGATGACACCTGTGAGAGGATGGGAACTTAGAGCTGTTGTGAGGACCTCATCTGTCGCCACGCCAACACCACCTCAACCCCTATAATTGCTCACTTTTATAGCAAGACCTCATGAGTTGCAACGTCCCAACACTTCCGTCAAGAAAAAATCAAGATAGAATATGTAACTGGAAGAAGGTGTAAACTTTGAAGATTTTTCAGTCCTAGGGACTGTTGCTGGACTGCCACTGCTAAGTGGACAGTCGGGATTATTTATTACTGTTTTAATGCAGGACATTATGAATAAAGCCTGGATTATTTTGAATAATTGTACTTGGAATTGTAATTGGAATGACAGATTATAATATTTTGGGCATTACTTTTTCATTCTGGAGGACCAGTCTGGGATAAGACAAAAATCATGCAAAATCAACTAATGTACACATGGTTTGATCTTAACTCCTGGGAAAGAGGGATGTAACAGTTGTTGAGGTGACTTGATTAGAGATTTGGGATTATACCAGATTTACGAGACATTCACAGGGAGATGAGATAAAGTCAAACAAACCTCACCTCGGGTAGTTTCAAAGGTGGAAAAGCTATCCCTTGTTACCAGATCCAAATCCGTCAACTCAATGGAAAATTGGGGATAGACGGGTATAAAAGCTCGTCACGAGAGAGGGGTGGTGTTTACGAGCAATTCATGCCCGTGCCACCTCTTAGGTGACAATCTTCATCAATCAATCGATGAGTCTGGGGTGTAGTGTAGGACATCACAGAGGGAGGGGAGACTGACGATCTGGTGTCTACACGGAAGTTTCATCACTGCTGTATCTTGAGTGAGTACTGGTCCTTTATGTTCTAACATCACCAGTGTTGAATATTATATTGCCTTGATAGGGAAGATGGATTAGGATTTTTTATTGAACTTAATTAAATAAATATATATTACTAAATTGTCCCTCTGGTGTATCGATTCGTTCCTGTTAGTCATTCATAGAGAGTTGCCAGTGAATAGTGGAACGTGACAGGGTTCTCACACCCCATCCCCGGTGATATCCTTTACTCACATTGTTAACTCTCCCATTACGGGTACCCTTCGAAGCCGGTCACTGTAAAGTACTTATGTTGATCAAAGTCGAAGGTGGTGGCGGCATTAGGTAGCTTAAGTAACAATAAATGTAAGTCATAATTAGTATTAACTACGGTGGTGATACATTATAGCTACGTTATACCAAAAAGTGAGGTGATTTGATGAAATATCTGTACCCAAGTTGATCTTCGAGCGCTGTCAGATTTTTGGTAAATAGTCTCACGACTTCAAACAATTTTGTTCAGTCAGTTTGATCTAGTGGCTAAGGTATCAGCTACGCGAACGTGCATAATGCAACTGGCTGTGTTGACTTTTCGGTTGCATATTAGCTTGGGGACCATTCATGGTTATTTGCATTTGTGTTGCTCTCATTGCCCAAAAAAAGTGAGGTGATTCGATGAACTATCTTTGCCCAAGTTGATCTCCGAGTGCTGTCGGATGATGGGTAAACAGTCTTATGAGTTTCAACATTTTTGTACAATCAGTTTGGTGAAGTTACTAAGGTACCAGATATGCGGCGGTGCAAAGTGCTCCTGGCTGCTTGGGTTCGAATCCTTCTGGGGTGTGGAGTTTTCAGTTGTATAGTGGCTTGTTGACCATTCAAGCTTGTTGCTCACGTTTCCCCCAAAATGAGGTGATTCGAAGAAATATCTGTGCCTAAGAAGACCTCCGAGCACTGTTGGATGTTGAATAAATATTCTCACGACTTCCAACTTTTTTTGTTCATTCAGTTTGGTCTAGTAGCTAAGGTAACAGATGTGCGAACAGACATAGTGCTCCTGGCTGTCTGGGTTCGAGTCACTTCTGGGGTGTGGAGTTTTCGGTTGCATATATGCTTTGGGACCATTCAAAGCTTGTTCGCATTTGTGTTGCTCACGTGGCCCAACAAAGTGAGGTGATTCTATGAAATAACTATACCCAAGCCTACCACCAAGTGCCGTCGGGACGTTGGGGAAATAACCTCAGCTACCAACATATTTTGAACGGTCACGGTTTGTCTAGTGTAGTGTTTTCAGTTATATATTTATATACTAGCAGTACCCGGCCACGCGTTGCTTTGGCTCAGCAATGTATGTGCGTTGCTGAGCCACAGCAACCTTCCCTGTCCCCTTGTCCCCCCGGACCATTCTCTCCTCACCTGTCCCCTAGGCCTCCCAACCATTCCCCACTCCACCGTCCCCCCTTCTTCCCCACTACACCATTCCCTCTTCCTTCCCACTATGTCTCACTCCCCGGTCCCTATTTCCTCCCCACCATTCTCCATTTCCCTATCCCCTCGGCCCCACCATCCAAACTCCCCCGTCCCGTCGTCCTTTCCCACTATTACCCCCTCCCTTGTCCCCTCGTCCTCCCCACCATCTCTCACTTCCGTCCCCTCGTCATCCGCACCGTTCCTCACTCCTTCGTCCGATTCCTTCCCAAGTGGTCTGATCTTCCCATAAAAAAATTGGGAACATCAAGTGATCTGATGTTCCCATCACTGAGGTATAAGAAAAACAATTAAAAAATTAAATGAAAATATGAAAAAATAAAAAAAGTAAACTATACTCACGAAATGAACGGTATGGTAAACAACACAGCTAAAAATCCAAAGCAATTCACACAAAATAATTAAATCTAAATGAAAATAAACTAAAATCTATGAAAATTCAATTTATCAATGCAATCAGAAACATTGAAATGGAAATGTAACATATTTGGTATAGCATGTGTGTTGCTCTTACATGCAACAGATGGTGTTGTTTGTCAAGAAAAGCATAGTTTTACCAGTCACAGGTGTGGCATCTATACTAGTACTTACGAAATGAACGGTATGGTAAACAACACAGCTCAATTCAAACACAATGTCACACAAAACAATTCAATAAAAAATTAAATAAATCGAAATCTATGAAAACAAAATTTATCAATGCAATCTGAAACATTGAAATGGAATTCGTAACATATTTAGTATAAGATGAATGTTGCTATTATATGCAACAGATGGCACTGTTTTAAAAAAATAAAACACATGTTTTTGCCTGTCACAGGGGTGGCATCTATGTAGTAGGTATATAAAAACAAGAATCTATTCGAATGCAACGTTGGGTCAAAATTTCAAAACAATTGGTGAAGAACATTTGGAGATTACAGTGTGTGTTGCTCTTACGTCCAACAGATGGTGCAGTTTTCCAAAAAAGCAGGTTTTTTCCTGTCACAGGTGAGGCATGTATATAGTAGATATATAAAAAGACGCGCCAATTCGAATACAACGTTGTGTCAAAATTTCAAAGCAATCGGAAAAAAGGTTTTAATGATTTCCCTCACACGAAAAACACAGGAAAAACACAGTTTTTCAGAAAAAGCATATTTTTTTACTGTCACAGACGTGACATCAACATAGTATATATATAAATCCTGACCGGATGCGAATGTATCATTGTGTGAAAATTTCAAAGCAGTCGGTGAAGAACTTTTGGAGATTTGCAATTTTGAACAAACGAGCATTTCCATTTTTATTTATATAGATATAATATATATATACTTCTGGCTGGAAGAAGGGGGACCCATAGCCTCGGAGGAAACCATACATAACGCATTGGAGGGAATGTAGGTCCCCTCCAATACAGTTTCTGTGTGCTTTTTTCCTACCACCCCCCTTCGATTTTTTTTTTTCCTTTATTGTGTATTTAAAGGTTCCAAATCATACAAGACACATGCCTAAAGGTTGTGGATCTCTTGAAGCACCTCCGCTTCTGGACAGGAACCGAGGACGCAGCAAGCATTTCCCCTCTGGATCGCCACACTGAGACGCTGAAACAAAAAACTGGAAGCCCTTGGGTCTCTGGTGACGTCAATGAGCTTGGAACCCAATTCCTTGAGAAATCCCAAGGCACTCTTGCCCCAGGGGCCATGCGTCTCAGACGCTATGGGAACAAAGAGGTATTAACCTTCCAGTCGCCTGTACTTGAGTGATTTAGCTGTTTCCCTGTGGTTGGCCGCCCCACCTGCTTGATCAGCTCCGAAGTGTACATAGGTGTCAGCCAGGGTGGATACACATGTGTAGTCCTACACCAACTGTCTACCCTCCTTCCAGAAGTATATGGTGATGCCATCAGGGCGAAGTGCGGGGAAATCCGGGTTTATATATATATATATGTCGTACCTAGTAGCCAGAACGCACTTCTCAGCCTACTATACAAGGCCTAATTTGCCTAATAAGCCAAGTTTTCATGAATTAATTGTTTTTCGACTACCTAACCTACCTGACCTAACCTAACCTAACTTTTTCGGCGACACGTGAGGAACACAAATATTTGTGTTCCTCACGTGTGCCCCAAAGAATGAGGTGATTTGGTAAAATGCTATGTCCAAGATTACTATCCGAGTGCCGGCGGTGGGGGTG